>NC_058132.1:278248568-278267161 GCF_016433145.1 Gracilinanus agilis | reverse complement strand
AAAGAAAGAAAAGAAGGAAGAAAGAAAGAAGGAAGGAAGGAAGGAAGGAAGGAAGGAAAGAAGCTCACATAGCAAGACTATCAGCTTTGAAAAAAAGCAAAACAAATTGGATTCAAAGGAAATGTCATGAATCATCCCGAGAAATAGTTTAGAGTTTCTTTGTATGAGTGTGCATGCATGTGTGCACATGTGCACACACACGCACACACATACCATTATATGGTTTGAATGCTGTTGCACTCATTTATAGTTCCACCACAAGGAACTAACCATTTAGATCTTCTGTGACTACTTTTTATTTCTCAACCTCAATTGTCACTTGGCCAATTTCCACAGAATAAAGACTTTACCCAATGACAGATGAACCACATTGGTAAATCATTGTTATTATCTGGGATGTATCATAGTCAGCTACATAAAAGTGCTTAAAGAGAAGGCATGCATATGTTCTATCACAGTTTGTTGTTGTTGTTGTTGTTGTTGTTGTTGTTGTTGTTGTTGTTGTTGTTATTATTATTATTATTATTATTATGAGCTGGAAAGACTAGATGGGGAACATAGACCAATATATTAAGGAAGACAGTTAAATGAAAAGTTTGGTTCCCTTTGGTGGAATTCTTCTTTGCAAAAATTTCTCAAGATTGCAAAGTCACATCAGAACTGTGTACTAACAAGTCATGAAGTTGCCTAAGAAAAGTTTCTCAAGCCTTCACATGGGCTAGACAGAAAACACTGACCCTGGGCCACAGTCAGGCTAAGGAATGCATTATATGTTTTTACATAGCTGTATATGGGCAGATGAATCACATCCTCCAAGTATAGGCTGTGACTTTGAAGCCACAAGGATACCAAATTTGAGAAGATTTTGATTAATTTCATAGTGTGGTAGACCAAATGGCAGACCAGACATAAAATGATTCCTTTAATTCTTAGTTTCTCAAAAAGAAAGGAATGCTCACATTTGTGGACTCTTCTCTCCAAAATACTAAAAATACAAATTTTATTTTTCCTAGCCATAAGAAATTTAATTTCCCTTTTACCTATAAATATGGAAATCTGAAAGTTGTTGCATAGTTGAAGTGATAGGATAGGAAACAAAGAGAAAATAGGTTATCCATCTCCCTAACTGTGCACATCCCCTAAAGCTCTATCTTGAGTCCCCTTCTCTGCCTTTCATATGCCATCTCATGCTAAATTTATCAGCTTCTTTGTAATTACTTTTCATCTTTATGGAGATAACTCCCAAATTAGTCTTAGTTGCTACTGAAATCAGTCTCCTGTCACAAAATGTCTAGTGAACATTTCAAAATGGAGGTATGATAGGCACCATAAACTTAATATGTCTAAAACAAAACTCAATTATCTTTCAAAAAAAAACCCCTACTACTCTTTAGAACATCCTTATTTCTGTCAAGAGCATGATTAGAACCTTGGAGTTATCCCCAAACTCACCATCTTATCACACATATCCAATCAGTTGCCAAGCCTTTTTTACTAAACTTCTCCAATATTTGTCCTGTATGTACTACTTATCCACTCTCCACCACTTTAATTTAGACCCAAATCACATCTAACAAAAGCACCCCTTCCTCAAGCCTTTCCCTTGCCTAATTTCTTCTTCACAAAGTTGCCCAAGTGATTGTCTGAAAGCCCAGCCCTAACTATGCCACTCTCTTGTTCAAAAACAAGAAAACCTCTACTGCTTCCTGTTACCACTAGGCTGTGGAAGACTTCCACCTAATTATACATTATCGCTCTACATAAATTCTATGATTCTGCCAGCTACTCTTTTTATTTTTTCACACGTGGCATCGCCTTTCCCATGCCCATGCCTTTGCTTAAACTCTCTTCATAAGTAAGATGTATTTCAGTTTTACTACTGCCTCTTAGAAATCCTAGTTTTTCTAAGTTCACCTCAATCACTGCCTCTTAGGTGAATCCTTTCTTGCCCCCTATTGTTAATGGTCCCTCAAATTTACTTAGACTTATTTTGAGTATATTTTGTATTTACTTATATATGTATATTGCCTAACCCAAAGGAATATAGGCTTCTTGAGAGCAGGGACATTTTTTTTGTCTTTGTATCTCCTGAATCTCATACATGGTAAACACTTGAAAATTCTTGTTGACTGATGTATATTGATGAAATGATTTCAATTTGTGAACTAGAGAACTGAAATAATTGTCTTCTTGATTCAAGAATCCAAAAATTCTCTCTCACCCAGACAGAGGAAATAAGACAGATTTTTTTTTTAAACTTGAGGCTCTGATCTCATTGTACTAAATGAAGACCTGTTGACTTGAAAGAGTTTATCAGAAATTCTATTAAAAAAGTGATTCTTTCATTTTTCATAGGAGTGATCCTGTCCCTTGTTTTCCCCAATTTGTGAGGGAGAAGCCGGGAAATGGAGAAGTTGGGTGACTTCCCCAAGGTCACAGAACAAGAGATCTAAATATAGTCTGCCAACTGTAGGGTTCCCAAATGCTTTTAGGCAGAGGCTGCAAAAAGCTTTTTTTTTAGACCAAAAATAACTACTTCAGTCAAAGAGAAAAGGGTAATTACTACTTCCTCAGACAACATAAGAAAGTAGCATCATTTCAGCCAAGAAAGCAGCACAAAATGACCACCCACACACCCCCATGCATTTACATCTGTTGCAATGACAGCAGCCTCTTCAGTCGAGTTTCCAATTGACCAAAGATAAAGGAGCCAAGAAAAGATTCTCTTCAAAGAAGTTAAAAGCATGATTCTATCCAAAGGAGACTCTCTCCTTTTAGAAAGCAAAGGTAAACCCATAAGATGATGGAAATTCTCATTTATCTGTATGCTTGCCAATCCAGTGAATTGAAGCAGGTTGTTTCAGTAACTTTGGGATCATACATTTTTCTTTTTTGATGCATAATCCAATTGAGATTGCTCCAAACTCTTCATTTTAGAGATATGAAAACTAAAACACAGATCAAATGATTTTCCAAAGTTTGTACAGGTTGTTACTCAGAAATGGGATTTGAACCTAGGCCTCTTAATGCCTAGTCTCTTTCTACTCCAAAAAAGCCAAGTCAAAGAAAAAATGAAAGGCTGTGCCATCCCTGCCACTGCCCCCAGATTTTATACAAATTCTACTTAGCTGTAAATCTCCTCCTCTTTTGAGGACCCAGAAAAGTGAAACTGGAATATGAGTGATTTGAGCAACAGAATAAGGATTGACCTAATCTGGTAGCAGTTGTCCCCCTGTTCGGACTTGAAGGAAGCTGATACAAAAACACCCATTGCCAAATAATTCTCACTGGTTTGACCCAATGCTTAAATTTCTTCCAATAATTGCTTTTCAACTCTGGGTTGGGGAGGAGAGAGGAGAGGCAGACAACATGAATCATGTAACTTTAGAAAACTTATGTTTAAATTTATTTGAATAAAAATAAATAAATAAATGAATAAAATTTCTTCTTCTTAATATCAATTCCTAATAATCAGGCCTCTTAGATAATAAAAAGGGTTGTACAAAAATATTCATAGCATTGTTCTTTTTGGTGGCAAAAAAATGGAAAATTAGGGAGTGTCCCTAAGTTGGGGAATGACTGAAAAAAATGATGGTGATGGAAAATAGTATTGTACTATAAGGAATGATAAACTGCTTGATTTCTCTAAGAACTGGAAAGACCTCCATGAACTGATGTGAAGTGAAATGAGCAGGAGAACATTGTACACAGAAAATGAAACATTGTGGAACGATTAAATGTGATAGACTTTGCTACTAATAGCAATGGAATGAACAAAGACAATCCTGAGGGACTTACAAGAAAGAATGCTATCCACATCCAGAGAAAGAACTATGGGAGTAGAAATGCAGAAGAAAAAGATATGATTGATCACTTGTTTATATGGATATATGACTTGGGGTTTTGGTTCTAAAAGACTACTCCATTATAAAAATGAATAATATGGAAATAGATTTTGAATGACATGTATAAACCAGTGGAATTGCTTCTCAGCTCCAAGAGGTGGGAGGGAAGAGGGAAGGGAGAGAAAATGAATCATGTAACCATGGAAAAATATTTTAAAAATTAAAAAATTAAAATGAAAAAGAACCCAGCCTCTTAGTTCTAGAGGGGTCTTCAATTTAAAATGCAAATGACTGGGGAAGCTAGGTAGCACAGTGGATAGAGCACCAGACCTAGAATCTAGAGGACCTGAGTTCAAATATGTCCTCAGATACTTCCTAGTTGTGTGACTCTGGGCAACTCACTTAACCTCAATTGCTTAGTCCTTGCTGTTAACTATGTCTTAGAATTGATCCAAAAACAGAAGGTAAGGGTTTAAAAAATTCAAATTACCCTAGTGATGGAGAGAAGATAAGCCTTGAAGCCATCATCACTCATCACAGAATCACAGAACCTTAGACCAGGAAGGGTCTTGACAGGTTATCTAGTTGAGCCCATTCCTATAAAAACTCCATGCATGTCAGTAAATGTCTTCACTTGAAGACCTCTGATTAGAGAGAATCCTCTACTGCCTGAAACAGTGCATTTCACTTTCACTTTGACATAGCTTTAATTATTAGGAAGATTTTTCTTACAGCAAGGCTTTCAACTATTCCTTCTCATTTTATCCTCTGGAGTTAAAGAGAACAAGACAAATCTTTCGTATACGCCATACTTCCAAATACTTGAAAACAGCTATTGCATTCTATCTGAGACTGATGTCTATCCCTCCACCCAGTGATCCTTTGAATGATCCTCAAGAGGCAGCTAAGTGACTCAGTGAATAGAGCTCCAGGCTTAGAATCAAGAGGTCCTGGGTTCAAATCTGGCCTCGGATACTTCCTAGCTATATGATCCTAAGTCACTTAATCCCATTTGCCTGGCACTTGCTCTTCTGTCTCAGAGTTACTAAGAAAGAACGTGTTTTATATTTTTAAATACAGTATCTTGATATGTCCTGATATCAATGTCCCTCATCATCCTGACTGTCCTTCTCTGGATATTCTCCAGTGTATTAATGACTCTCCTAAAATTTGGTACCCAGAACTGGACATAGTACATTATATATACATATATGTATATAAAATGATGGTATTGATGGGGGGATAGGGGGATATTTGCCAGATTAGATAATTACTACTTTGGAAGGAAAAATAGCAAGACTCTGAGGGAATAAGACCCTGGACAGATAATTTTTAATGAAGCAGTAGTTTCTGACCAGAGACTAGTCTTGGAGTAATGTCCTGAAAAAGTAGAGACAGGGTACGATGATGCCTGAATTGGGGCAACAAGAGGGAAAAAGGAAACAGAAAAGAAAGTTTTCAAGATACTAGATTTTGCACATATTACAATTGTTTTTTTCCTAAAACCATCCCTGGGAAGGCCATTATTTTATTCATCCAGTCAATAAGCATTTAAAAAAAAAACTCTTACCTTCTGTTTTAGTATCAGTTCTAAGACAGAAAAGTGACAAGGGCTAGGCAATCAGGTTAAGTAACTTGCTCAGGGTCACAAAGTTAGGAAGTGTCTGAGGTCAGATTTGAACCCAGATCCTCTCAATAAGCACTTATTAAGCACCTACGATGTGCCTGGCACAGTGTAATTTGAACTACAAAAGGAGACCAAAGACACTCCTTGTTCTTAAAGAAATGACAGTCTAGTGGAAGAGCTCATAATCTAATGGAAAGATGCATAATCTATTTTTTTAAAAAGGGCAGTATAACAGTGAAAAGAATAGTGTAGAGGAAGTGAGGAGATCTAGGTTCTAACTTCTGCCACTGTATAACGTTGGATATCACTACATGTCTGATCCATTTCCATACCTATAAAATGAGGGAATTGAATTAGATGTTTTCTAAGGTCCCTTTTAGCCACCAAATTATGATTCTTCCACCAAATAAGAAGTTCTTACCATATATTCATTAGCTTACTGTTTGAATTAATATAGGATGACTGGGGCTTTCCTCCAGGCTCCAAATAACAGATGAGGGTGCTGTTTCCTCTTTGCATTAATTCTCCCAGTCCCTTGGCATTGGTATTCTCCATTCGTCTCAGGTGACTTGCATGCCCCCTGTTCCTTCTCCCCTCTATAATGCTAAACCACAATTCCTGACACTTCTGCCATTGGGGCACCCTTCTGTGGTGTCTTATTCCCATTCTTGTACCTGGGGGCAAATTCACTTAATGAAAGGTAGGGAAGAAGACTATCCAGATGAGAAGTGTTTATATCTTCCATCTTTAAGAGGTGGATATATGGGCATCTTGTTAATTTAGTTAATCAATCAACCAGGATTTATTTAGTAAACATACAATGTGCCAGGAAATACAACAAACTCTGCAATTACCCTGAAAAAGTTTTTTAAAAAACAGCTCTTTTTCTCAAGGATTTTACATTCTAATGGGATGGAGATTAACTGGAAATTTTACATGTCATTCAGTTAATGTCTATAACTTATTTCCCATTATTCTGGGAATGAATTAGCTATTTGGCTACATGGCATCTTCTTTTGGAGAATGGGCCAAGCTGAAAATAATTTGTAAATCATTCCCCTCCTGGCTGCCACACATACCTCACCCCACACAAATGAATTTGCCCTGGCACAAGAATTCTTGTATTCTGCTCTGTAGTTTTAGTCTCTAAAATTTAGAGTAACATGTCCAAGATTCCCTAGGACAGTTGCTCTTCACCAAAGTCATTTTTTCCTTTCTGTTTTCTGTTTGATGACTCCACAGATCATATTGAGCCAGGCATACCTCCTAATTGGTCAGGAAAAGGGAATGAATAGATTCTTGAAGGGCCTATTTGAGGAGATACCATGTAATATCTCATTGAGAAAACTAGTTCCTGATTCAGTTTGTCATATAGGACCATTGGGGATCATTAATTCCTATTTTAAAATTAACTTCATAATGCACAAATAACTAAACATAGAGATATATTTGGCTTTTTTTCCCCCTGTGGATGGTGAGGTTTTCTATACTGCATTTCCTTGGAAACCATTCTCAGCAATCCTTAACTCAAGAAAGTAAATTACTTTGGTGGGAATTACAAGACATTTTCAAGAGTTGGAGCTCAATTCAGAATGAGGATCGTATAGTTGGAAGTCATTATGTTTGGAAAATAAAAGCATTTACTTTGGGTGATAAATAAAATAGACATCAAATCTAACAGTCCATGAATGTTCCCAGTCATCAGGAAAAGACAAGGAGACCTTTACTTTTCCTTTCCTAAGGCATATTTAACTATAATCACCAATCGGGCAGTTCAAATCAAGAAACCGTAATGCACCGACACACTCCATTAGCACAGCAGATCCAAATTGTTTTCAGCTGGAATGAAAATCCAAAATGTAATTTAAGTAGATGAATGGAAATTGATCAGTCTAGACTTTTTAAAGAGACAGTGACCTTGGTCAAGTCCCATAAGTTTTTCCAGCCCTTAGTTTTCCCATCTGAAAAATGAGAAGGTTGGGTCAGAGGGTACCCAAGGCAAGCTCTGATATACTATGACTTGATACTAATAAATGGGGGGTAAAACTTGAGATTTTCACGTGGTCTTCCACTAGTTTGTGTGGAGGAAAAGCATATACAATCATCTAACCTCTTCACTCAACCTATGAGCAACAAACTATAATTTTCAATTAACAATCCTGTTATTAGTACAAACTGATTAAAAGAAAGTCAGTGAATAGATTTAATGTGGAAAGGAGAAAGGAATTTTCATAAAACTTTCATGAAATATTTACTGTATGCCAGGCACTGTACTAAATGCTTTACAAAAATTTTCTCCTTTGATCCTCACACCAGCCTCATAAGGTAAGTGCTGTTTTCATCCTCATTTTGCATTGAAAAAACTTAGATAAGTAAAGGTTAAGTAACTTGCCCAGGATCCTACATCTGGTGTCTGAGGCTAGACTAGAACTCAGGTCTTCCTGACTCAAAGTCCAGAGCTCTATTTGCTGTACCACCTGCTTTTTTTTAACCCTTCTTTTTTTTTTATCTTAGAATCAATATTAGTAGCTGTTCCAAAGCAGAAGAGTGGAAGGCATAGGCAACTGTAGTCAAGTGACTTGTACAGGATCACATAGCTAGGAAGTGCTTGAATCCTGTTTGATCCCAGGACCTCCCATCTCCACGCCTGGCTCTCTATCCACTGAACCACCTAGCTGTCCATGTACCACCTAGTTGCACCTGGATCTTGGCTAGTATCTTTATTACTAATCTTTACTGAGTGACAGAAATAAAGAGCTGAGACAACTATATCTTATTGGAGAATCTTTGAATAATGAATTATCCAGAAGAAAATGTTCCTGTTCAATAATCCAAAGAGAAATTGAATTTTTAAAAGTATATGTAGATATTATATCAAATTAAATTTAACCAGCATTTATTAAGTGTCTACTGTTTTTTGAGACATTATATTAAGCACAAAGATAAAAATGACTCATTTTGTGACCTCAAGGGGCTTTTATTTATTCTACTGGGGAGAATTATAGACATATGTGAGTTTGGGGGAGAATTATAGACATATGAGTAGGTGTATTATAATATTGAGCATCCCTCTCTCAACATGGACCACTTAGGAAAAGCATCTCACATTCCAGATATTCTATGGGTCTGCCTCTATCTTAAACTTTAGCTCATGAGAGCTCAGAATCATGTTTGCTTCCCCCCTCCCCCAGTCATCTAACAGACATAATTACTTCAAAAAAAGGTATTCAATAAAATCATACAAGAAGAGTAGCAAAAGAACATTTTCTCCAATAAACTTAGGGCACAATCACCCACAAATCCAACACCAGTAATAAAAAGGATGGGCAAAACTAGAGGAAGTGTGTGGAGTAACACATCCTATGTGATTAGGGTGCATGTACAGAAGGGCACACAAGAAAGGAAGATATAGTATGGCTAGGGCACATGGGTGAGGACATGGGTATACTGGAATTAACTGCAATGAACTTGTGAGGGTCAATTGTTGAATTTCCAGTGTGTACATTTATTATTTTGTTGATTGCCTAGACTTAAGAAAGTGATTAATATTAAAATTATTATTTATATTAATTAGATTTATATTAATATTAAATCAATATTGATATTAAAATAAGAAAGCATTAATAATGCATATTAAATTATGTGTGCCATGCACGTTTTCTCAATTGTGTTCAACTCTTTGTGACTCCATTGGGGGTTTTCATGGCAAAATCGTTTGCCATTTTCTTCTCCAGCTCATTTTATAGACGAGGAAACTAAGGCAAACAGAGGTAAGTGACTTGTCCAGGATCACCTAGCTAAAAAAATGTCTGAGGCCTCATTTGACCTTAGGCATATAAGTTTTCCTGACTCCAGGCTCATCATGCATGTATACACACACATATACATACTTATATTTTATACTTATGTATCTATGTGCATAGATACATAAGTGTTGCATATATATGCATAGATACATAAGTGTTGCATATATATATGCAACAACTGGCTCTATGTTAGGTGATATACAATTCATCCTGACTATTCTGGGTAGGATTCCTCATCCTTGTAGATTCATCTATACTTTCCTTTTACAAGAGGAGCAACATGTTTCAAAATCTAGGAAGTCCAAGATTCAAGGGCCATATTGCACCCTATTCTCCCATTCTCCTTCTCTCTACCTCACCTTGCCTCTTCCTCAGACTCTCGCAAGGCCAGTCTGGACTGAGGAGTGAGATTTGAAGTATGTCTCTGGATATCAAAGCTCAGGGTCCAAGTCCTCTCTGGAGTACTTAGAAGGTGATTTGGTTAATGAGGAAGGAGGCTGCCTTACTCCTAGGATTCTTCTTCATCTTACTTATCATGAGTCCCTTTATAGTGGCAATCACATAATAATAAATGATCAAAAGGTATTTAAAATATGGAACTCCAAAAATATCAGGGAAAATAAATTCCATAAGATCTTTATAGCTGATCTTGCTCAGCAAAAAGGAGTGGAAAAATTGGACAATCATCTCTTTTGTTTACCCAATGCCTGGTAGATGCCAAGATGAATTTATTTTATCCTGAATGATATTATGTGGCTGGCTGATTGAATAACTTAATAAGTTGGAGTACAAATCTATGAATTTAAAATAACTTGTATTAATTTTCTACAGATAAAAAGAAATCCTCTTTTATACAAGGGATAGAGTGAATTTGTGGACTAGTAATCCTAAAAGGGAGGATAGGCTGAAATATACATAGGTTCAAGAATAATTTGGATGCACTAATGGCTATTAGATTAAAGAAAATTACCATGTTTAGGACATATTAGAAATTTTGGAAATTGGCCACAAGATAGGTTAATTATACACTGCCACAAAACATACCTTGAGGCTTCTGCCCAGAAAATCCTATACTGAAACACCTGAGTTCTAACCTAGGGAGATAGTCCTTATATTCTCAAAGCATACAAAGGAGTTTCAGTGCAATCCAAGTGATAATGTTTGGTCTTTGTGAATCTATTTTACTCTTGCATTTGTGATAGTGTAGGTGCAAATGCTTGATTTTACTCACATATCATTATCTATCCTCTGAAGATTGAAACTCAATTCATTTCTAACAGAAAGTATCTCAGAAATAATCTAATCCTACCTGTACTACAAGATTCCAGTGAATCTATGACCTTATCAAGCTGAGCATGCTCTCCAGTGATGTAGATGGAAACATATCTCTAACCAATGCTATGAGTTTATTCTCTGTTCCCTGGTATATGTATGTCACAAGTCATCCACCCAAAGTGCTGAGGGTTTTCCTTGTGTTCTCAGGGATTGCAGATTATCTGTCCATGCTGACCATTTCAATAATGGGCCTGACATGTAGTCTTTGCTTCAAGATATACTATGATGGGTGACTCAATACTCCTTAAGGAATCTCATTCTACTTATAATTCTAATTATTAAGGTTTTTCTTTACTTCATGAATAAATTTATTTCTTTGAAATTTCTATCCATTATCTCTGGTTCTTTCTTCTTGGGAATAGAAATTAATATTTAAGCAGTTTTTGTAGATATATTCTGGAAGCCTTTATCTGAACCCTCATTTGCACTTATGAGTTGGATTTTCTAGAGCAGGACTAGCTATGTCTCCCTAACGTGATTCTCAGGATACCCCTAAAGGGTAGTGGGTAGTATTTTTCTAATGCTATAAGCTTGAGCCCCTATACTACATGTTCTTTTAAAAATTAATTGCTAATTATGCTTTCTCACTTCTATCACTGATTAACCCAGAGATGAGTACCATAATAGCATTTAACCAATGAATATAAATTAGTTTTTTAATAAAAATATTTACTGAGAATATATATTAAGAACAGAACTCATCACTAAAAACTGAGGTCATGTTGTCTCCCACAATTTGCCTTGGTCTTTGAGGAAAGTGGATTTAAATATAAAGTGGTTGCCACAAAGCGTTTGACTCAAGTTTACTTCTTTTTTTGTTTTTGCTCTATTTCAAACCCTCACCTTCTGTCTTACTTACTATTAGTTCTAAGACAGAAGAGTGGCAAGAACTAGGCAATCAGGGTTAAGTGACTTCCCCAGGGACAACCAGCTAGGAATGTCTGAATACAGATTTGAACCCAACCTCCCATCTCCAGACCTCTTATCCACTGTATTATCTAGCTGCCCAGAATAAATTAAATTCTTTCTTTTTTAAAAACCTTTACCTTTTGTTATAGAATTTATACTGTGTATTGTTTCCAAGGCAGAATAGTGGTTAGGGCTAGGCAATGGGAGTTAAGTGATTGCCCAGAGTCACAAAACCAGGATATGTCTGAGGCCATATTAGAACTTAGGTCCTCCCGTCTCCAGATCTGACTCTCAAACCATAGAGCCATCCAACTGCCCTCAAGATAAATTCTTAATGCAGCATAGTAAAGGGAGGAAATCACTGTCTTGGTGGCAGATACCATTTTTGTGATTGCCCTGTTGCTAGGTTGGGTCAAATAGGTCACTTGAGGTTTGGTTCTTCACAAGGTTCAAGTTGTTCATGTAGCATAGGTTCCAGATTCCTAGCCAACTTTCAAGGTTCAAGATAGCCTTGTCCTTGTCCATTCCAGCTCTAGTGCTCCAGCCAAGGAAGGAAAGAATAGATACAACAGAAGCAGACAAAAGTCAAAGCAGAACCATGTGCTCATGGCTTCGCATTGTAAGGATGGGATTTGTGCAAGGGGAAAGGGACAAAAAGGAGCATCAACCTGGGTGAGGAAAGTAGCCCACCGATGGGCGGCTTCCTACCTAGAGGCTTACAGTAGTTGTTGCCTCCTCACTCAAGTGAAACCAGGATGGGAAGTAGCTAATTTGGTCTTGTTTGTATGAACACCCAGTTTAAGGTCAACAGCCAAAGGAAAAAACATAGAATAAGCAGATTGGAAGCATTTCCAAAGTTCAAACTGGAGATCTCATTAATTTAAATACTTGCACATGTTCATAAAGGACAATTTCCTATTGGCCAGTCCCCCATTATACTCAACTACCATTTTGAGATTGACAAAGAGATTTCTTCCTAACAACCCTGAGTCAATGTAGCTGGTATTGTCCTCATTTTACAGAGGAGGAAACTAAAAATAAGATTTGTGTCCTTTAATTAGAGACAAGCACAGGGAGGTAAGCACTCAAGACTATTTTGGAGATCTCTTTTATGTAGGAACTTTTAGTCTTCACTAGGCCACTGCCCCTCAGGTGCCCTAGTTATCAAAAATAAATAAATAAATAAACCTACAATGCAAGGTGATACCCTCAGACTGCTATGACGGAGCCAAAACTCTTTGGGATCCTCAAATGTCCACCTTTTTTCCTTGGAAAAGTCATTCTTGCCAATAGATCTGGCAAGTGTCAAACCTAAGACCTTAAATCCAGGTAAAAGGGGGCCAAGGCACCTGTTTTCAAGTTGTCCCAAGAGTAGGTGTATTTTTTACAAGTTATCTGAGTTTCTGATATTGAAGTGGAATAGCTGAGAGATTGTGGGCTTTTGTATCATCTCAAGGATTTTACCAATATAACTTTTCCAAGAAAGAAAGGGTGGACATCCAAGGATCCCAAAGAGATTTGGCTCCATCACAACATTCTGTGGGTATGCCCTTGCATGGTAGGTTTATCTTTTTAATAACTCAGGCTCCTGAAGGATACTGATCTAGTGAAGACTGAAGCCTCTACAAAAAAGAGAGGATATCCAAAAACGGTCTTGGGTGCTTACCTCCCTGTATTTGGTTACTTAAAAGAACACAAATCTTATTTCAACCAAGGCCTTCAAACATTAAATAATAACAATTATAGTTCACCAAAAAGAGGAAGAGCTGCTTACAAGCAAAAGCACTGCAGTTTTAGCATGGTTCAAGTCGTTTAGCAAATGGAGTAGGTTGGACGAACACTTTGTTGTTTCTTAATCATTTCTTCAAAATGGCTAGATGTTCACAAGCTGTGCAGAATGGCCCATACTACTCCCTTTCAAGGGCCTCTGCATAAGGAAAATGTCATGGGTTATACAGACTTGTTTGTATTATCTTTGAACTCATTGTATATTATTTTACTTTTGTCAATTTTTGTTCCCATTTTCTACATTTTATAAGCTATCCCAGATGCTGCAGAAATTTGAATTCTTTGGAATTTGGCTGGACCCTGTAATCTGTTTGTGCAATCACTCCTCTCCTTTCCAAATGCTATGGAACCGTCAATTTTAACTTGTAACGTCTGGGTTGTTTATGAACTGGAGTTTAAGAAAGGACTGAAATGTGGAAAAGCCCAATCCTGACTGACCATTATTAGAGATCTTGCTGTTTAAATGGAAAATAAATTCTCCCAATTGAACTCTTATCTACTTCTCACAATCAGTTATTGGTCTCTGAAGTTTTAGGCTATCAGTGTCTATTCATTAGAGTCTGTCAGAGGGATAGACTTCTAGTTCCTTCTACATGTAATGATGCCAGAATGTTAAGGTATTGGTTTTAGGGACTGGATGTCAGGCTTGGAGACAGAGTAATATGAAACTTACTCCTCCTAAACACCAAAATATGCCCAACTTCTCTGTGTCCAAGTTCAGCAGCGATATACCTACATGATAAAATGACACACTAGCTTGATTTTATAATGCAGACTAAACACTCGCCTAGGAAAAAAAAAATGTGCTATGTTCCAGTTCCACCCACCCCCACCTCAAATTTAACGACTCTTCTCTCTGTTTTTTTTCAATGTCTCTGAAATCTTTCCATTTTCCTAAATGAAACATTCCATTTCCCTCTTTACATATGAAGATGGGCAGAGGGCTTGGGAGTGGGGATAGGGAAAGTTGCATATATAAAGAAGGGAATAGTAAAAGAACAAAGGTAATACAGGAAAGCTTTTATTTAATTTTGCCCTTTTTTGCCTTTTATTTTTATTTTATTTTGCCTTCCTTAGACATTCACACTCTTTTTTGTATTATTTATGAATCATTGAAATAGTACATAGAATCAGATGGAAGAATTTCTTACACTTAAAATAACTAGAAAATATAGAGTATGCCTGGGGAAAATATATTTGCTTTTGTTCAAATGAGATCTATACCACGTCTTTGAAAAACCTTGGTAAAAGTGTCCTCATGTTACCAACTTCCATGAGTTCAATTGTGTTTCTTTGTTCATACACAGATGGTGAATGGTTTTTCTCCCCTTTCCTCCTGCCTTTGAGTCTGTTTTCCTCTCTAGTCTCATCCAAATATTTATTACATTTTAATTTTATAAAAATTTTTATAACTCTCTTCAGATTTTATATCAATTTACTTTCCAATAGGTTCCTTTCTCTCTCATTGCCTTATAATAAAAGAGAATAAAAAATCAATTTGATAAAAGAAAAAAAAACACCCAACACATTAACCAAAAGCAACAGTACATGCAGTGTTTCTCACTTGGGGATCTCTGCATGGTGAATTTTGCATAATTAAATTCTCCATGGAGGAAATCTGAATACAAGATCAGCTAGCTTCTATTTTTTTTTTAATTCAGTGGGGTTTCTTGGTTGTAGAGACCTAGCCCAAATCCCTGACTCATCAGATAAAATCAACTTGTGTTTTTGGTGTAGAGACACTTGTTGTTTAAGTTATGTATTTGGCTTGCTTCTAAGAGGGTTTTATTTTTTCAATGATTAATGGAAGCCAATACTTAGTTGTTCCACATGTCATAGAAAGGCTTAGAAAGAGACTAGACGGGCTACAATTCCCCCTTCTTAAAAAGCTGTTTGTTCAAGCCTTTCTGCACTTAGTAGAGTCTGATCTCAAAACAAACTTCATTTTTTTCCCTTAGCATTATTCTTCTGGGTTAATGGAGGAAAAAAAATTGTGTCTTCTGAGGCTACTTGGCATAATTAAATGGTCATGGTGGGCCTGATAAAAAAGGGTTTATATTTATATAACATTTTAAGGTTCATAAAGCTCTTTTCCTCACAACAATCAGAGAGGTTCAGTAACTTGCCCACAGTCACAGAGCCAGGGTTAGGGACAGAGATCATGGTAGAGGTTCCCAGGTTCCCAGAAAAAAGCTTTTGCTCCACTAAAAAAAACCCTCCCTAGATATTTGAACATTTTTCATATTATTTACAAGTTATTGAAATTGCACATGGAATCAGAGGGAAGAATATTTTTTAAATTTAAGTTAACTCTAGAAAATATAGGTTAGACCTGGACAAAATATGTTTGCTTTAGTTCAAATGAGACTGATAACATTTCTCTTAAAAACCTTGGTAAAGGTTGTAATATGATGAGGTGGTAGCTGATTACCCACCATCATGGGAAGTGATCCAGGGAGGCTTTTTAGGACCAAAATATCTCACTCTTTGGCTTGAAACCTTACAATTGGAAAGTCATTCTTTGCGATTTTTAAGACTTTTTTGAATCTTCAAAGATCTATTTGCAGGTAATATCTTCCCTTAATATAAAATCAGGTCAAGCTGTTGGGGAAAAGAAAGAGTATTGAAGAGAGATGGTCTTCAGTGGCTTCAATCTTGTTTTGTCTTGGGTTGTACCCTACTGCCCCAAATGTCATTGAACCCAATCCTTCTGCTCTGCCTCTGAGTATAGGAAAGTGATACACATGGGATAAATTTGTGATTTCTTTGGTTTGGAGAACTCCCGGGTGAGGAAGCTCCCTCTGCCAATAAGGAGTGTACCTTCACTGAAATGTACAGTCTGCAAGAGTGGCCCAGACCACTGAGAGTTAAGGGTCTTCCCCTGGAATCACACTGTCAGTGTGTGTCAGAGGCAAAACTTGAATCTGTGTCTCCATGGCTTGGAGCCAACTCTCCAGCCAATGTTTAGAATTGATTTTTCTATGTTCTTATTATACTCTTCTCTCCACCCCAGAAGATTATAGGGAAGAGGACAGTGATTGTTTCCTTTTGGTTTTGTCTTTAAATGTTCACCATTTAGGTGATGAAGTAGATATGAGCCTGGAAATAGGAAGACCTGAGTTCAAATCTAGTCTCAGACACTTATTAACCATGTGACGTGGACTCAACCTGTTTGCCTCACTTTCCTCATCTGTAAAATTGGGATCATTATAGCACTTACCTGCCAGGATTCTTGTGAGGATCATATGAGATGATAAATTGTAGTGTTTAGCACAGTGCCTGGCACATAGATGGTATTTAATAAATGCTTAATGAATTGAGTTTTTGAACAATCTGGTTAGGCAAGTCATAAAGATTTCCTTTTGAAAATGAGGAAAGTGGGACAAAGAGAAGTTACACAATTTGGTCATAATCACACAGCTAATTACTATCCGAAATAGGATTTGAATCCTGTCTCTAGATCCAGCACTCTATCCACTGTCATTCTACTTCTATGATTGAAAAGGGAATATAATATTGATTATTTCAGAAAGCCCTTGCTATTGTTTTCCAATTTCTATACAAAACTATGTGGCTTCATATTTACATCCAGCCTGCTTTGCCAATGCCCCAGCTTGGATAATTTCCTTTGAGCAAGAAAGTAGAAAGGGTAAATGTGGCAGAAAACAAGAACTGTGTGTCTGTGTTTGATGTGATTTATGAGTATGGACAAAGGACTAGAGAAGGATAAGGCATGTGCCAGTCAATTCATGAATTAAAGAATCATAGCTATGAACTGAAAAAGACCTTAAAGGCCATTGGATCCAACTTCTTCAATTTACAGATAAGGAAACTGAAGCCCAGCAAGGTTTGATAACTTGCACAAAGTCACATAGATAGTACAACAGGCTTCTAACTTTAAATACAGCATTTATACGTGCTACTGACTGAATGAAGCTGGGAACTGAGGACTGGAATTGATTCTATGTAGACAGTGCTACAGACTAGAGATTATGCTTACCTCAGGATAAGGTAGAAGAAGCCACAGACACTCAATTATACAGAACCATCATCACTATGTTAGAGACCCCTAGGTCTCAGTTTTTTCTCAAGAACAGTGCTGATATTAGACCTATTTGTACTTATTTGTTTGTATGTACAACCAGGAAAAAAAAAGAATTCTTTCTATCATCCTATCCTGCAATCTGTCCCTACAACAATTTGCTATCTTTCTACTTTTAGAAATAGAATAGAATCTGACAAACTCTTTTGCAAATACAGTCATGATTACCCACAGAGTATATGATAGTTCTGAGGCTATTATAGACCCTTGTGTAAAAGATGGTTAATTAACTTGCACCAAATGGGAAGTTTCTGCCACCCCCTTTCATTAAGGTTAATATATTATGCAAACTAGTCTCTTGTGGATGAATCATTATCTGAAAAGTCACAGGCCAAGAAAATAGCTCAAATACAAAAGTCAAGTTTATGTAAAACACATGACACAGTACTCATGGTATGTTGGTCTAGACATAGCCTCCAAATCATAAATGGCACCCTAGAGCATGTACAAAAGCAGAGGGACCAAAAATGAAAACAGAAGCATCTCCCGAGGAAAATGAAATAGTTATCTAGTGTTGAAAGAGAAAGAAAAAGGAGGAGGGGGAGAAAAGCAAAGAAAAAAGGATAGAGGAAAAGGAAAATGTGAGAGAGATTAGAGAAAGGAGAGGAGAGGAGACAACAGGAGAGGAGAGAAGGGGAGAAGAGAGAAGAGGAAAGGAGAGGAGAGGAGAGGAGAGGACAGGACAGGAGAGGAGAGGAGAGGAGAGGACAGGACAGGAGAGGACAGGAGAGATCAAAGGAAGGCATACAAGAATGACAACACAGTCACTGTCCTATCTTGGTTAGCGAGCCCTGGGAAAATCCATTTTCACCCTTATTTCCATGCTGCATTCTAGATGCTGAGACTCCATAAAGCATGGTTTCCTTCCCTTCCAAAAAAAGAAAGAGAAAAAGGGAATCACTATCACCTTTCAATTGAAACCAAAAGCATGGATTGTTCCATGGAGGAAAACAAAAGAAGAAATCACAAGTACTCCACAATAGGCATAAGGGGGCAGCTTGGAGGCACAGGAAAAAAGAGCCGGGTATAGAGACAGGAGGCCTTGGGCTCAAATCTGACCTCAGATACATCCTAGATGTGTGACCTTGGGCAAGTCACTTAACTCCCTTTGCCTAGCTCTTGCTGCTCTTCTGCCTTGGAATTGATATATCATCTAAGTATCTATTGAGTCTAAGATGGAA
>NC_058132.1:278227700-278243999 GCF_016433145.1 Gracilinanus agilis | reverse complement strand
TATATATATATATATATATATATATATATATATATATATATATATATATATATTGCGGTATACCACAATTTGTCCAGTCATTTTTCAGTTGATGGACATCACCTCAATTTCCAATTTTTTGCCACCACAAAAAGAGCTGCTATTAATATTTTTATACAAGCAGGTCTTTTCTCCTTTTTAAAGATCTCTTTGGGATACAGAGCTAGATGTGGTATTATAAGATCAAAGGGTATGCACAATTTTATGACCCTTTCTTCTTGTTTCCAAATTGTTCTCCAGAATGGTAGAATCAGTTCACAACTCTACCAACAATGCATTGGTGTCCCAATTTTTCCACATCTTCTTCAGCATTTATCACTTTCCTTTATAGTAATATTAGCCAATCTGATAGATGTGAGATGGTACCTCAGCATTGTTTTAATTGGCATTTATCTAATCAAGAGTGACTTACAACATTTTTATATGATTATTGATAGCTTTGATTTCTTCATCAGAAAATTGCTTGTTCATATTTTGACTCTTTATCAATTGGGGAATGACTTGTATTCTTATAAATTCTTATAAATTTGATTAAGTTCTTTGTACTTTTCTATAGATTTGAGAAATTAAACCTTAATCAGAGAAATTTATTAATTTTTTTGCAATTCATTGTTTCCTTTCTAATCTTGATTACATTGGTTTTGTTTGTACAAAACATTTTAATTTAATATAATCAAAATTATTAATTTATATCTTAAAATGTTCTCTATCTCATGTTTGGTTATAAACTCTTCTCCATAGGTCCACCACTTAAACTATTTTATGTTCCCCTAATTTACTTATAATATCATCCTTTTTGTCTAAATCATATATCTATTTTGATCTTAGCTTGGTAGGGTATGAGATATGGCTTCTGCCATAATTTTCCAGTTTTCCCAGCAGTTTTTTTAAACCATCCCCTTCCATCTTAGAATCAATACTGTATCTTGTTTCCAAGGCAGAAGTGATAAGGGCTATGCAATGGGGGTTGAGTGACTTGTCCAGGGTCACACAGCTAGGAAGTATCTGAGGTCAGATTTGAACACAGGACTTCTCATCTTAAGGCCTAAGCAATTTTGTTAAGTAGTGAGTTCTTATCCCCAATGCTGGGGTCTTTGGGTTTATCAAACTAGGTTGCTAAGTAAACACCACCTTTTTATAACTGAGGAAAATAAGGCCCCCAAAAGTTAAGCAACTTGCCCAAGGTCATGAAACTAATTTCATGATTTTTTTAAAACCCTTACCTTTGTTGTAGAATCAACACTAGGTAATAGTTCCAAGGCAGAAGAGTGGTAAGGGGTCAAGTGATGTGCCCAGTGTCACATGGCTAAGAAGTATCTAAGACTAGATTTGAACCCAGGACCTCCTATCTTCAGGCCTAACTTTCTATCTATTCAGCTAATTTCTTGCAGCTTTGGGATAAACTCAACTTAAAAAACTTTTAAACATTTTAACTTTCATTGATATTTCTTTTTTTTTCACATCACCATCATTTATGAATATATCCTGCTATCTTCCCTTAAATGATGCCATCTCTTGTAACAAAAAAGAAGAAAAAAAGAAAAAAAAATCAACCCACTGAATCTAACAGCATATGCAACATTATATACCTGTAATCTTCCATCTTCCCAAAAAAGGTAGAGAGAAACTTTTATTTTTTTTAATTTTTTGATAATTGTAGGACATTCAGTGTTTGTTGTCATTGCTACTATTGTTCCAGATAATGTGTACATTATTTTCCTGGTTTGGCTGACTTCCTTGAGCATCAGTTCATACATTTTCCTTTCCTCAAATTCATTGTTTCTTATAACACAGTTTTATACCATTAATTCATCAACAAGTATTTGTTAAGTATGTGTTATATGCCAGATATTGTTATAAGTTCTAGGAACAGAAGAAACAAAAAAAGAAAAATTTTCCCCGCTCTCAAAGAATTTATATTCTCCTGGAGGTTGCCATTTGTGAAGAGGTAAAGAAATGCAAGCTAATTTGAGGAGAGAGAGAGAGAAGCTATTAACAATCAGGAAAATAAAAAAAGTCTTCCTTCCAGAGATAGTGCTTGACCAGAGACTAGAAGAAAGCTAGGGATTCTAGGAGATAAATATATGTAGAGAGTAGGATGTAAGTACGAAGGAATAATTTGAGCAAGGCACAGAAGTAGGGGGTGGAATGTTGTGTTCAAGGAATACTAGGGGAGTTCTTAAACTGACTCAAGAGCTGATTGTTAAATTTTTAGTGCAAGCATTCAGATTGGCAAATGGGCCAAATCAGGACTTGATTTATTACTTTTTTTAAATTTCTAACTTTCCAAAAATGATGTAAAAAATAAGATGATGGAGTAAATGTTAATGATGCAGGTTAAATTTAAAAGTATATTTAAAAAACTGAGTTGGTTGTTAAACATTTGTCATCATACTACTGAAAGTAAACACTTCTAGAACTAAATTTGTACTGACAAAGAATATTTAATCTTAAAAGAAGAATGAGTAATTTTATTTTAATGGAAAGCACACATTGATATTGATTAATGGAAATTTTTATTTATCGTAATTGAGCTTAACCAATAACCTCTAACTACCATTGCAGAGAAGCTATGTTGTATAAAGATCTAATTCAAATTGAGAACACCTTTGTTAGTCCCACCCTTGAGTGATCTTCCTGCTCTTTGGTGAACATTCAAAATATAAAAAAATCATTTTGTTGCAACATAATATACTTTGCTATTATTATTGTTATTTATTATTTCATGTCTGTCTAGTATATAAATAAGAAAACAAGTTTCTTGAGTGCAGTGACCATGCCAGGTTTTTCTTTTATATCCCTGGCAACACCTAACACAGTGCCAGGCACAATACATTCCCACCGAGTAAAAACAAATTGAATTTTGACATTTTTCATCTGAACTGAATCCCTGGAACTGCTTGGCTGAGTTAAGCTGCTAGAGAATCAGAGGACAACAAAGAGGAGAAAGAAATCCAGAGGATTAAACTAGGGGGAAATATCCCAAGAGTGGGACATCAACAATTGCTGATCATTTGGGCTATTTATCCAGAGTCGGCAGAGTCTCACTGGGAAGAATTTTCTGAAAAGAATATACAAATGCTTGGTGCTATTGTTACATTGGCTGTCTCAGCAATATTATCAGTGATTTCAAAATAGTAACCTTGTTAGTATGTTTCAATAAAACAGAGAGAATTGAAGCCAGAGCTATCCCTGCCCTGTCTTCATCTTATTGTTTGGCTTTTTTCTGATACTGTATACTTTTTTTTGGTTATAGAATATTAAAAGAAATAAGGAACAGCTGTTGGGAGTTGTAAGATTATTTGTCTGAAACACCATGCCACTTGTTTTAAAATATAGACACAGACTCGGCGTGTGTTTCTATCTCTTTCTGTATTAATAACAGAGAAGCATTTAAATAAAATTGTTGCTTCCCTAAGCTGTTTGCAAATATAAAACCTCCCCATTCCCTTCACTATTCAATGAATACCTTAAGCCTTTTACTCAAAAAGGGAATATTAATAATGATCCCACTAGATGCACAGTCAATATCCAGCCTTCTTCTTTTCGATACCAGATACTCAGTTTGGGTGCCAAAGAACCCAGAATGCCAGCTTTCAGATTGCTCCCTTCAAGATTATTCTTTGAGGTCTATCGCTTCTTTTTTTCATTATAAATTACATTCTAAAAAATCTAAGAAGCAATAGAGCAAGCTTTTAGTAAGACAATGTTACTCAATGCAAAGACGCTCAAGTGTAACTAAACATTCCTATTTTCTAACAGGGATTTGTACTTCCTATTTGTTAAAATCTGTCTAGAGATTTGAGCCAAACATCCTTAACAACCTATAGGGGAAAATGTATTTTTGGAACCCAGCAGTATTTTCTATTTACTCTGACTCTCCCTCTAAGAGGAAACATCAATATTAAAAAATCCCTTTCAGTTCAGTGGCTTTATTTGGGCAAATGAAACATCTGAGAGCATAGCCTTAATAATTAAAGACTAATCCATTGTCTGTGTTTATCATTTTATATTTTTCAAAGCACATTTACATAATCAATCTCATTTGATCCTTACACATCCCCATGAGATTGGTAAGGGAGGTGCATGACCCTCATTTTACTAAGGAGAAGAAGAAAGCAGAGAAGAAATTAAATGACTTTTTCAAGGTCCCAGAAATAGTTAATCAATCAATCAACAAGATTTCATTAAATGCTTAGAGGACAAAGTCAAAAATGAAAAAAAAAAGTTATTGCCCTCAAGTTACTTACACTGTATTGCAGAAGAAAATGTGGATTATATAATATACAAAATAAATACAAAGTGATGGTGGGGAAGGGTGCAGTGATTAGCAGCTAAGGGAAAAGATTTCAAAAGAATTAGGTGGTACAAAGGGATAAAATATTGGACTTCAAGTTAGGAAGACCCCAGGTCAAATGTGACCTGAGACACTTAATCTTTATCTGCCTCAATTTCCTTAATTCTAAAATTGAGATAATAATGTCATCTGCCTTCCAAAGTTGTAAGGATCAAATGAGATAATAATTCTAAAGTGTGTAGCATAGTACTTGGCTTGTAGTAGGCATTATGAAATGCTATTTTTTGGTTTTCTTTCCTATACAGCAGGGTTTCTTAATCTGAAATCTGCAAACTTTTTTTAACATTTTCAAATGTATTATGTAAAATTGATTTCTTTCGTATTCTTATATGCTTTATTTTATGCACCTAAAAGTAGTATTCTGAGAAGAGGTCCAAGGTATCACCAGCCTAATCAAGGGAAACAGGACTCCCAAAATGTTAACCACCCCAGAGAGAGAATATGGTGCTTGTAATGAATCCTGAAGAAAACAAGGGACTAAAAGAAACAAGAAACAGAAACGAGGAGGGAAATCCATTCAGGCATGGGGGATCATCAAGACAAAGGCATGGAAATAGGAGATTTAGCATCTGTGAAAACCCATTTGGCTGGACTCTACAGAGTAAATGCAGCTTCATTTTCATTATTTTTCTTGCTTTGGGGGGGGGGAACATAGCTAATATAGAAATATAGTTTGCATGATTTCACATGTATAACTGATATCATATTGTATCTTTTTGGGGGAGGACCTAGAGAAAGGGAGAGAATTTCGCATTTTTAATAAGAATGTTGTAAAAAACACATTTTTTGCAATATATAGGTGATTCTTCTTTAACTGGAATAGGATGGCAAGGTGAATTACTTGCTCTGAGCAGAGAAATCTTTAGATTTTTAAAGATTCGTTAGAATTTCTGTCTCCTGTCTCTTAATTTTAATGGGTTATTAAAATCTATAGTGAGGATAACTAGAGTCCTGAATTTATACGACCTCCCTTGTGTGAGGAGATGTGGGTGAGGTGCCAAGAAAGAACAAATTCATTCAAAGGATCACAAGTCATACAGTTTATTACTCACAGGCATGTAAGCATGCAACTCCCCAGCTAACGGGTGCACAAATGCTGGCTCAGCCACTTACTCCCCAGATGTATTTGTCTGTCTTTCAGTCTGATTGCCATTGCTGGGAAGATGCACATGGACTGAGTGGGAGGGAGCCCCTTGAGGTATCATCATTTTGCCTTAGTGTAGACTGAGGTAGAGTCACAAGGACTTTGAGATGAAGAAAATTTGCTAGCCTTGAATACCTGGATTACATGAAATTTAGTAAACTAATTATGACTAAATCTTGAATTCCGTGCTTAAATTTAGCTGACTCAATAGGTATTGGATACACATAGGATCTTCCCAGTACATACACTGGTCAATTAGTGGTTAAACATGGAATCACTTTTGTCAACTAGGACCTCCCTAGACTAGCAATAAGCCAACTCTGAAACCTTAATTCATACCCACAGGAATATTCATATCATCAAACCATCTAATCTATAATTTTTCAGATTCCATTTGTTTAGAAATCATATATTTATAAGTTTGATTTTATACTTAATTAAGAGTTCGTATATATAACCTATCTGTGGTTCATCCATGAATACTAAGCTGTGGTTTTTTTAAAATTATTTTAGACCCTTATCTTCTATTTTTGAATCAGTACCTTGTATTGGTCCCAAGACAGAAGAATGGTTAGGGCTAGGCAATGGGGCTTAAGTGACTTGTCCAGGGTCATATGCCGTCTGAAGTGAGATTTGAACCCAGTATGTCCCATCTGTAGACCTGGCTCTCAATCTACTAAGCCACTTAACTGCCCCTGAAAATTAAGTTCTTAATAAGAAGCAATGGCGTTTACATCTATCATATGAAGACTTTTCTGGAAATAGCATCATTCTAGGAATATTATGTCTCTGGATCCTTTCTAACTGAATGAAAAATATGTTCTTCATTTTCTGGCACAGTAGATAGCTGTATCCAAGTAAGTAAAAGATAGATGAAAAAAGCACAAGGATAAAGGTCATTTTCCAAAAGTATGTCATTGAGCTTTGAAAAAATCTGGTGGACTTCATGGACTGCAGTTGGTTATTGTCCTTCATTCTTGGTGAGAACCAAAATGGCATCACTGGCAATATCTTTTGACTCATGTATCAATTGGACTTAAATGAGGCAGAGTTACACAAAGTCATCAGCCTAATTCTCTTCTAGAGTCATCAAAGTCCAGCAGCAAGACAAGAGTCAAGATGACTGGTGATGTGCCAGGATGCAGTGGATGACCTTGATGACTTTGTGGTCTAATCGTTTTTTAAACACTCTAACAGTGCCTACTTCAGATGCCTTTATGACCATTGGAATGAATTGTTCTCATCTGTCCCTTCCACCAGAGGAAGTCTGGAGTAGACATTTCTTTAGCTCACCAATGCATTTGAGAACTGTTATTTACCCTCATCTTGGTTTAGCTTGTCTGCCAAGATGGTTTACCACTGATTTACCACTGCTTCATGTGCAATAGCTTCTTGGAGCCACAGGTGAGAGCTAGGTGGCATTTGGACACACTGAAAGAGGAAAGCATCCCTGAGAAGAGCTTGACAAGTCCTCACATACCAGAGGTACTAATTTTCCCCAATGTTATAATTAGCAGAGATGTACAAATGTGGATTAGGGAGCACTCTTTGATTTTTTCTCTTCCATATTTAAATAGAATTAAAATCACACTTCATCAATTATAAGGTTTTATAGATTTTTTCTTTTTCTTATTATGGGTCATAAATAAAGGTGTACTGGTAAACGATTAATGACTGCTTCTGAGGAGAAAGCTGTATGCAGGACATATTTTTAAATTTTAATCCACATCATTGTTTTATTCCCATCATTTTCTTAAAACATAGACTATCAAAGTAATAAACCAAGCCCTGATCTGTAGCACTTGCTATTTTCTAAGGTGAAAATGTTCGTGTTCAAAATGAAAGAATCAGCTCTACTGAGGTAGTTTGAGCTGGCTCTAGCACACCCCTGGGCATCACTAAAAGATGGCTTTTCAATGTGCTTACTACAGGTCATATCACAAAAAAGCAGATTCCCAAATACAAGGATATAAAATCAAACAAAAAAAAATACTGAGTGATAGAGTAGTGGGATAGACTATTTCCCAGCAGCCAAGAGCACAAATACTGCAGAGCTAGACACATATAGAAAAAGATCTTTGTCACCTCAACTTGCCATGACATCTCTCTCTCTCATGGCTTTGTTTGTCTTCCCTGCCCAAGGATGGGTTGGCTTGAGTATTAAAGAATTATCATATCTGAATGGAAATATTAGTGCAAGGTGTATTCTCTTTGCCAAGTTGGAACATTCAATATCAAAATTAGTTAACAAAGGCATTCATTCTTATAAAAGGAGAAAATAAATACTAACTAAAACTCCATACAAGGATACAAAAAATAAATAAATAGAAATAGAAATAAATATAACATAATAAAAAAAATAAATGAAATGTAAAAAAGTAAATAAATACAAAGCCACCATCCCTGCCCTCATAAAATTAATAGTCTAAATAGGTAGATAGGGCAAGCACAGATAACTACAATGTTAAGTTGCATGTGTGTATAAATGCCAGTAAATTAATATTGTACAGCAATGGTGTCAAGTAGAAACAGGGGCCCCTAAACAATACATAAGGATTCCTGCGGGCCATATATATCTAGAAAATCATATATTTGCTTGTTTATTTCTTTTTTATTAATGTATTAATATATTAAACTCAGAAACTACATTTTAATCTGGTTTGTGTGCACTTGGAAGTGTAGTGGGCTGCATATGGTCCACAGAATGCCATTTTGACACCTTTCGTATATAATTTCAATGGGATTTCAGGGAGCATGTGCAACAAATTTGACTTTGTTCCTAAGAGATGTGGGGTGACAAAGAGGTATATGATGTTCTAGAAGTCATGGCAAATATGAAAAATGCAGGGGAGAAAATAGGAACACGAGAAGGCTTCCATGAACTGATATGGGTAAAGTAAAAAAAAAAATTTTTTTATTAATTACAATAATACAAATGGAAACAAAACCTAAATGCAGAATTCTGAATAATCATAGTGAGCAATCTTGATCCTGAAGAATAGATGACAAAATCTTCTTCCTTTTAGGGAAAAATGTGAGAGGAAGTGGGTTAACATTGTCCTATGCAAGTAATCCTTCCACACCCCAGAGGTTAGGAGTGCAGCACTGCCATGAACTGTAAAATCTTCAGTTTTTTAGTCCTCCCTTGATAACAAAAAAGGTCTAAATTGTTTTCTTCTTTTATGAGGTATTTATAGTACCTTATTTTAAAATTTGGGTTAAGCATTTGGTCATAGGTGATATGTAGGTCAATGTTAATATTTCTAATCTTTTTGTGTCATTTTCTGACTTTCAATTTTTAATAAATTTTGACTTTTTATTTATTTTAATCTTAAAAAAGATATTGTGTATATTTATGGTATTAAAAGATAAAATATGGTGATATTATGCCATGCTGTATATATATATACATATATGTATATATGTATTACTATGCATTTCTGAGTTTCTAAGCTTTTTCTGTCACTTACTGACCTTTGTGTGTCATCTGTGGCTTCTGCAAAATTCCCCCCAAATTCCTATTTACTGTTTATACCAATCCATGATATATTGAAACTCCAGAGTGGAAATCTGCAGTTTGAAAGGGATACCTTTACACTGTCTAATGTGGCTGCCATATCTATTGTTTTCGTCTAGTTTTCTTTCTCTTAAGGGAAGATTCAATTAAGGGTGGTGGGGATGTCAGACAAAGGCATGTAAAAACAAAAAGCAATAATAAATAAAAAAGCATGCAATTATTCACTTTATTTCATGAATTTTTCTCTAATGTAAACAGTATATCTGATTTCACAAATGATGAATCCATATGTACTATACATAGTACATATATATCTGCCTTTTTTTGAAGTGGTCAATGGGAGGGGGAGAGAGAATATGAATCACAAAATGTCAGAAATTAATTGTTAAAAACTGTATTGATATAGTCTGGAAAAATTAAAAGTGTATGAATAAAAATAATAAAATAAAAATTATTTTTAAATTTGTTTTTGTTTTAATATAAGAATAGTACCAAATGCCACTAACCCTAGGTCAGCTTAATATTTTTTTTTAAATTGATCTGACTTTAAGGCATTTTTAACTCAAGAAACAAATCAGTGGGGGTTTCCTGATTCAGTTCATTTGCACATTCCAGACCTATCCACTCAGCAGAACTGAAATGATCAAGTTTCCTTTAACTTTATCATAAATCACGGATTCCAAAATGTCTGTCCTTCACAGCTTTAAGTTTTCAGAAACCATCATGACTAATGAAATATTTATGCTAAAACCTACAGCTACTCAGATGGTGTCACATTCCTCAGAAGAGAGATTTTTACCAAAAATACCATCTATAAATCGGTCATACACTTCTTTGATGAAACTTTAGGAATTTGGGGTTCCTGACATGGCAGAAATAACAAATGTAACATCAAGGAACTGTGGGTATAAATTCTTTACTTAACATAGCAGATTTCATTTATGAAACTGATCAAATTTCAAGAATTCTCTATTGCATTTAATGTTCATATAACAATCAACCTATTAACAAATTGCCTGATAAGGTCTGATGCATAGAAGAAAAAAATCATAATTCAAGACTTAATGACTTTTAACAGGAGAAATGCAAATCAGTACAATTCCAAGAATGCCATCCTCATGTACAACATATACAATAAATTGTCAAAGATGAAAAATGATGAAGAAAGTGAGGCAAAGAAAAGAAATGATAAAAATTATCAGTTGAAAGACAAGTTCACTCTTATAGTTTAGTGGATTTGTGAATTGATCCAACCATTCTAGACATAAATAATTTACAGTTTTGTTTTTAAAGAGTGATTAAAATGAATATACTCTTTGACCTAGAGCTCCCATAAGCTAGGCATATGCCCAAAGAAGTGCAGTAATAAAAAGAGAGACCTCATACATGCCAAAATATTCATAGCATCATTCTTTGTGACAGTAAAAGATTAGAAACAAAGAACATATATATATGTATATATACATATATATATATTGATTAGGGTTGGCTAAAGAAAATATGGTATATGAATATGAAGGAAGAACTTGAAGAAGCATGGAAATATTTACATAAACTAATGCAGAGCAAAGTAATCAGAACAAAAATATATGCACAAAAAATACAAAAATATAAATGGAAAGAACAGCAACAACTTAAAGAAAAACATTAAATGTTATGTAGGTTTAGTGGCCAGGTTTGGTCTCTGAGGAGAACTGAGAAAATGAAACTCTTTTTTTTTTCCTCTTCTTTTTTTTTTGAAAAGGTAGAAGACTACAAATGTGGAATTTTATATATATATATATATATATATATATATATATATATATATAGTTAGATAAAATGTTTATTTTTGCTGAATTGAATCCTTCTCTCTTTTACTTTAAAGCTTTATTGTGAGGGATGGCTTACCACATAAAAGTTGGATGAGGAATATGTTTGGAAATTATAGTTGTCTAGAAACAAAATATAAGAAAAATGTAAAAACAACTCTTTTTGGGTGCAGGTTTGGCTTTATCATTTACTTTGCACTTTGTTTTTACAAACCATTTTTCAGATGGGCTATAGGAGGTTAAGGGTAGCCAACAGGTTTTTAATCTGTTGGTGATCTAGGGAGATGTCCATCCCAAGCATGTGAAGGCTTCTCTTGGAGAAACAGGCAGATGAGAACAATTTGTTTCAACATCCATGAAGGAGGTTGAAGCAGGCACTATGTAGTGCTTAGAGTTTGGTCAGCAATCAACGAGTCCAAGTTTTTCCACTGCATCTTGGGCCATTTGCCCATCTCCTGACTTTTGTCTTGGCACTGGAATTCTGTGACTGGAAGAAAGTGTTAGGCTGATGTCTTTGTGCACCTCTGCCTCACTTACATCCACTTAACAAACAGATATTGCACTTGAACTCCAAAGTGAAAAGAAGGGAGGGTTCTTGAAGAGGCAAAGGAATGGAGATAGTGCCTTGCAAGTAGATGGGATGGCCGATACCAAAGCATGGAGATATAATGTGATGGGAGATGCAATATCACACGTGAGAAATAGAGGGAAGACTTTCTTGTGTGCTAGAAAAGCTCTAATAGGTGAAGTGAGGACTCAGGTATTCTGAGTTCAAAGCAGGAAGCTTCAGGTCTTTTGTTTAAAGCATATAGCCTTAAAGATATCAACTGATATGAGCAAAGCTAGCTCACGTGGTGTTTCCTTTAACAATCTTATCCAATTATTTACTTTGGCATTTTTGATGAGTTACTATCATGTCTCACAGCCTGGAACCCACTAAATAATTGGTGATTACTGAGTGTCTGTTGAAATGAATTCCTTATGCTGGTAGTAATTTTTGTCTGATGAAAATGTTTTATATTATAGCCTGTTTAGTCATAATTATTTGAAATTCCTATGTAGAGTTCATCAGACTTTGCCAAATATTGGAAGACCTAAAATGATGGCGTTTCTACTGTAACTTTTGTGGATCATTGTTAGATAATGAGTAATCTGACTTTTTGAGAATCTCCATGCATCCTAGATGCTGTGGTTTTCTGCTTAACAAAATTAGGCATATTGTTAGAAACACAATTCAGGGTATAGCAGTTATCTTTGAATCTAGCTGTTAAAAAAGGTTTACTATGATTAGAGAAGAAAATGCATTTGCCCTTAGAGAAACAAACTCACAGATCCACACTAGGAGTCTATTTAATTCTTTCTAAATTATTCAAGAAGAATTAAGTTAAATATAGAAGTGGGAGAAATACCTGCTTTTCCTAATATCTTTCTCAGTTATTCTTGCCTGCAGTGATTCTTATCAAGTGTTATAGAATCAATAAAACCAGTGACTTTCTATTGAGAGACAATTTCCACACCAGTCTGTCTTATAGACTTAGCTTATACACCAGAGTATTTCTAACCCTCAAATATATGGTACTATGGCAGCCTAAAATGAGCTCAATTTTCAGACTCCTCAGATGAGCAGAAAGCTCTCTATAGCCTGACTCTCTTTCCAAAAATTCCATGACCTGAGTGAAGGCCTACTTTTATCTAAACAAACTCCCTCAGCAAAGATGAGATGGCCCCCGCTGCTTGCCATTATTGTCGAGTAGGTTTGGATGCCGAGCCCCAGGAGGTAAGAAACCAAAAATATTTGTGTGCACAACAGTCATGACTCAAAGGAATAGAGAGAAAGACAGAAACATTTTAAAATATCTCAGAACATTCCAACTGAAATAAGGCAGGCAAAACCCAACACCCAACATTTTTTTTTTCTGGTTCCAATGGTATAAGTTGCATCTGTTGGCCATAAAATGAAAGACTTTTGCCTAGAAAAATATAGATAATTTCACCTTGAGGCTTATAAGAGTGGGTCTCATATTATTATAGACCCAAAGGAGGTTGAATTGAAACATTTTCATCATGATTTTCTCTTTCAGTAAGCGTCCTGCAATTTAGTAAAAAAATCTTGCCAGCCAGATAAGAGTTGGCATGCAAATAACCGTCTGCTCACATCTGGCCTACACATGTTTACATGTGAATGTATGAGCCAGCCAAACTGGACTGGGCTCTAGCCATAGCTGTCTCAGTGTTTTTAGCTTTCTCTGGCCTGCGTGATTTTTTTTTACCCTTCATAGAGGAGATGGGAGGAGGGGACCATAGAAGGTACATTCAGGCTGTGATGGCCACCACCATCTGTGTGGTTAACCTCATTTATTCAGAAGACCTAGAGAAGACCTTTCTTTCGTGTGCTTACTATCACTTTTCCCCCACAGCATTGACAAGTAGAACTGTACAAGCCAAGACAATTGGAACATTTTAATAACTATCTGTGTGACTCAGATAAGATTGGGCAATAATGGCAGGAACACTTATTCCACCTAAAGAGATGGCAAAGCCTTAGCAAGCTCCTGGAAGATTACTTTCCTTTTCTAAAATAGAATAGAAAACTGTGATCCAACTCTGTATTTCTCCTAAGGATTTAAGAAAAAAAAAAGACATCTATGATTGCATAAAGCCATTAGCAATATCTGAAACTCAAGAAAAATTTGTCTTTAAAAAGTATCTTATTTCTCCCTAACATCTTTTTCCTTATCAATGTATTGTTACTGTTCTAGAACTAAACTAAATAAGGTTTTGAGATAAAGCTTTAGGAATTCTTTAGAATTTTCAAGGGTGACACCTTTGACAAGCCACATCACCTTAAAGTTTCCTGATCTGTACAATAACGGGGGTTAATCTAGCTGGTCCCTCTGGTCTCTGCTTGTTCTAGATATAAGATCCGGGGATCCTAGGTTCTGACACTTTGTCCTTATATGGTCTTAGGTATTTAAAAATTTAGGGGGAAAATTTATGACTATCGAATCCCAAAGTCTTGCGATTTTGTTGTGCAGGCATTTGGGAAATTCCTTAATTTTTCCTTTGAAGCCAGTGTTCTGAAAATCCTCAAGGTTGTTACTAGTGATAATCTTCAGTTAATAAATCAAGCTAAACCAGTAAATATTTATGAAATGTTTACTTTGTGCCTAACATTGTGCTAAGTGCTGGGAATATGATGAGTCGCAAAAACCATTTTTTTCTCAAGGAACTCAGATTCTAATGGGAGAGACAGAATTCAAACAAGTGGGTGACTTAGAGGTAATATCAAATGAAAGTCACTCATAATAACACCAAATACCCTTGGATATGAATTTCCTTGAGCAGCAAATGCTTTTTATAAATCATTCACATAAAATAGGTATGTATCTGGAATTTGGAGATGAGCTTAATAAAATTTTACAAATCTCATTAAAAAAACAAAAAATCTTACAGTTTCAAAGAGGATTTGGAGTCATAGGATCTGGGTTTATATCCTGACTTTGCTACATATCACACAACTTTGGGCAACTATCTTATATCTTTTTAGATCCCTTTTCTGGGAAATAAGGATGTTAAATTAGATGGCTTCTGAGGAGTCCCACCCAACTCCTTAGCTATGGTCCCATAACTGAGAACATAACTATCAATGTCATCCATTAAATGGTTAACAATTACTACGGTCAACCAAAGAAGATGATACTGTTCCTGACATGGCAGCATTCCAGTGAGTTCTTCCCAAAGATGAGATTCTGCAAAGGTTATCAGCATTTATCAGTAATGATATTGCTCTGGTATCTAATGAGGCCATGGGATATGGAAGAAAATGTGTTGAACTGAGAGCTAAATTCAAAATCCAGCTCTGGGATTTCCTTCCTTTGTGCTCTTGGGCAATTCTCTTCATCTTTGTGGGCCTGTTTCCTACCTAGAAAAACTGGAATGTTTGACCAGATAATCTGCAGATCCTCTTCAACTTTAAATCTATGACCCTTCAAATCTCCTTTGTTATATATATAGAAATAATATATTATATAACATATACATATGTTATATATGTTATACATAACACATATAGAAATATAGAAATAATATATTATATAACATAATATGGTAATAGAGAAAAATAATATAATGTATTGTACATTGTATAATATATAATATGATAATATAGAAATAATCATATAATCTATAATATAATATATAATATATGCAACATGATACTACAGAAATAATAATATTATATAGTATATAATATAGAAATCATACATATGATATATAATACATAATATAATATATACTATATGATAACAAAAATGATTACATACTATATATTATATACAATATGATAAAATATATAAATATATTATATATGTTTATTATATATGATATATATGCTATTGTAGCTTTCGGTTAGCCACTTCTAACTCTTGATGACCCTGTGGACCATAGCATGCTATTGGTGTACATTGGTTTTTTTCTTGGTAAATATAGTGGAGTGGTTTGCCAGTTCCTTCTCCAGTGGATTAAGGCAAACAGAGATTAAGTGATTTGCCCTGGGTCACACATCTATAAGTGTGTGGATATGAACTCAGGGAGAGGAGTCTTCCTGACTCCAGGCAAAGCACTCCATCCATTGATCCACCTGGCTACCTAAATGAAATCTGAACATCATTGAATGACAGCAGATTTAATCTATATTTTAATTAAAACAGCAAACACTGGAATAATCATGAAACCCACAAGTAGAGATTTTATATATGCACATATGTATATATATATATCAATAACACTTTTTAATTATTTTTCTTTTATATATTTTTTCATTTAACAGGCCGTTATCTTCTCCCTCCTCTCCATCTTGAGCAAGCAGAGATGGGAAGGTAAGGGAAGATCAGCTCAGGAAAGGAAAATAAAAACCCTCTTAACAGCAAAGCCAAGTCCTTCATTGGTCATGCCTCAAAATATACATGCCATGCTCAAAGGGCTATAAAAGAATGCCTGCCCTTTGACCCAGCCATACCATTGCTGGGTTTGTACCCCAAAGAGATCATAGATAAACAGACTTGTACGAAAATATTCATAGCTGCGCTTTTTGTGGTGGCAACAAATTGGAAAAGGAGGGTATGTCCTTCAATTGGGGAATGGCTGAACAAACTGTGGTATATGCGGGTGATGGAATACTATTGTGCTAAAAGGAATAATAAACTGGAGAAGTTCCAGGCGAACTGGAGAGACCTCCGGGAACTGATGCAGAGCGAAAGGAGCAGAGCCAGAAGAACTCTGTACACAGAGACTGATATACTGTGGTAAAATTGAATGTAATGGACCTCTGTACCAGCAGCAATACAATGACCCAGGACAATTCTGAGGGATTTATGGTAAAGAATGCTACCCACATTCAGAGGAAGGACTGCAGGAGAGGAAACATATAAGA
>NC_058132.1:278094092-278227604 GCF_016433145.1 Gracilinanus agilis | reverse complement strand
GAATACTATTGTGCTCAAAGGAATAATAAACTGGAGGAGTTCCAGGCGAACTGGAGAGACCTCCGGGAACAGATGCAGAGCGAAAGGAGCAGAGCCAGAAGAACTCTGTACACAGAGACTGATATACTGTGGTAAAATTGAATGTAATGGACCTCTGTACCAGCAGCAATACAATGATCCAGGACAATTCTGAGGGATTTATGGTAAAGATGCTACCCACATTCAGAGGAAGGACTGCAGGAGAGGAAACATATAAGAAAAACAACTGCTTGAACGCATGGGTCCGGGTGGACATGATTGAGGGTGTGGACTCGAAACTACCACACCAATGCAACTACCAACACTTTGGAAATTGGTCTTGATCAAGGACACATGACAAAACTAGTGGAAATGCGCATCGGCCATGGGTGGGTGGGGGTGCAGGAGGGGGGGTTGAAGGGGAAAGGTGGAGCATGAATCATGTAACCATGTTAAAAATGAATATTAATAAATGTTAAAAAAAATATACATGCCATTTAGTATCAGAGACCTCTCTATTTCTCTGTCAGGAGGTAGGCAGCATGCCGCACTGCATATCCTCTGGAAAATGGCTTGTCATTGCAAACATGGCATTGTTCAGAGTTCCCCATCTTTATGAAAGTACTTTGAAACTAACTAGAAATGCTATCTAAATATAAATGATTCTTATTCTTTAGATACCCAGCACTGTCACTAAGCACCCTCATGCTCTAAGGGAGAGTCACCTAACCTCCACCCTCCAGCTTCTGTCTGTAAAATGAGGGAGGTGAGATTAGATGACTGTACAGCTTAACATCCTCTGACTCCGAGTGTGTAGAAATAAAGTCCCGGAGAGAGACTGAAAGGGAAGGCATGGGATGGCAGAGGGTCCTCCTCATCCATCTCTTGGGGGTCACATGGATCAGAGGCAAGAAGAAAGAGAGAGGCCAAAATGCACATTCTGCGCTGGCACCTCCTATTGTAGCCCTTGGCTGATTCAGCCAAAGCCCAGCAGGCATATCCTGAATATTCATGCAGAGATTTACTTATCACAATATAACCCCTGCTCCCCTAGAACAGTAGCCAAAGAAAGAACCCTCATTAAAATTTCGCTTCTACTATGCAAATTACGAGATTTGTTTCCCAAATTGGCCAGATGGTCCAGGGTGTGAAATGAAATGCTCAACATGGATGAATGGATGAGACTTGGTTTCAGAATTCTATGGACAAGACTGGGAATTTGGGGAGAAGGGGGGAGGGGTCGGGCAGAAGGAAAGAAGCCTTGAAATTTTCCACAGGATCTCTTCTTGCTGTTTGCTGATCCGCCTGGCCAAATTGAAGTCCAGGGTAGGGAAACTCATTCTGAATCAGTCTGGTACCGGAAGGCTGGCTTGCTCAAACATTCCTCCACTAAACTGCAAAATATGGATCTGTGTTTTAGGGAAGCCAGCTTTCTAGATCAAAACCATTTTTGTTGGCTGTCAGTGGAAGAGATTCCTTCTCTGCCTTATTCCTACCACCTTCTCTGGCTTACAAGAAAATAAAGGAGAAGTTTAGGAAACATCATAAATCTGTTAGAGAGGCCTCTTCAAATGGTGATGGGAGTCTCCAATTAGCCAGACATCTGCTGGATCTCTTTATCAAAACAGAGCAGTTAATAAATTCTTGAGTTGCTTTAATGTTCATTCCCATTATATGCATCCCAGTGCTTCGAGCAATGTCTGGCACATGGTAAACATTTAATAAATGTTTTCATCTATATATCATTTCTTCTTTCAAAAACTGGGGTAATATTCAAGAGGAAATTCAATTCTAGATGTCATTCTCATCTAGGAGGAGAACAAAGTTGAATGGGATGATAAAGGCCGGAGGGATTGGAAGGGGTGGGGAAAGTTCACTCCATCTTAGAATGTGTGACAGAGAATAAGAGGCAAACAATAAGTAGCTTGACATGCACCCTAGTTTTGGGGAGGAGAGATTTTAAATGATTTAAAGGAAGGGTAGGTAGTCTACCAAAGATTAGGCTTCTGCAAGTGAAATCAGTACAGGGGAAATAAGAAGCTGAACAGAGTGAAACCTGAAGGGACAAAGAAAAACAATTCTAATGAGAAAGAAAAGAGAGAATTGTCTGAATAAGAACCATGTAGTTATTCCGGGAACTGAAGGAACTGAGGAGATTAGAACAGAAAGTGGTAGTAGCAAGTGAGGGAACCTCTCTGTTTCTGTTTTGTGACTTCCTTCTGGAGCCAGCTCAGTTCCCTTTCTCTTCCAATATGGGTCTAGTTCAATCTCTACTTAATTGTGGGAATTGTGGAGGACCAAAATTAAAAAAAAAAAATGCCACTTAATTGCTTTGTTTCAGTCTAGCCCTGTGTGGGTGGGAAGCCTGACCTATCTATCTGCTTCTTAGAGACCCTTAACTAAGTACCTGAAACCCAAACACACAGACTGATTCAGGGAGTTTTCTTACAATGATACATCTTAATCAACTCTTATGTCTTATCTTAAAAATGGCCCTATGCTAATTAATCAATCAGTTACTTAGTTACTGTGGCCATGTTTTTTCGGTTGTATACAAACACTTAGGAAGAGTGGGTCACTTCTTTTTATAATTTCAGGGAATTGTACCTCTTTGTTCTCCCTCTCCCAACTTGAAAAGTCTTTAATAAATAGAAATCAGATTGTTTACTTTTGCATTCTGGTTATTTTCTTTTAATTAATTAATTTTCTTTTATTAATTGTTTTAAAAATATAAAAGTCTGTGTCTCTCTATATTTGGGGTTCATCCCTAAGATGAGGAGGTCTGATCCCAATTTCTTGGACAATTGGCATGCATTGCTTAACAAATTGATAAGCGTAGAAGCTAAAACCTTTGTTTCCTCAGTCATTTCATCTTTTTCCTGCCACAGAACTCATAAAAACCAGAACCAAGAGTAAGTATCAGGAAGCTGTTCAGTGGTATTTGACTTTTTGTGACCCTGTGGATGATAGCTGTCCATTGGATTTTCTTGGCAAGGACTCTGGAATAGTTTGCCATTTCCTTCTCCAGTGGATCCAGCAGGGCCTTTAGTCAGGCAATCAGAAGTTAAATGACTTTCTCAGGGTCACAGGGCTAGGAGGTGTCTGAGGCCAGATTGAATTTAGGTCTTCTGTCTGATTCCAGGCACAGCACTCTATCCACTGCTTCACCTAGCTGCCCATAAGTAGCAGAGCATGAACAAAAAAAACAGCATGAATGCACAGAAATACTGTGAGAAGTGCTAAAGCTCAGAAGAAGCTCAGGCTTTTGAAGAAGACTAAGGATCACAAAAGGTTGATTTTCCTTTGTTGGTTTATGTAGCTATGTAGGAGGGAAAAGAGAATCTATAAAGGGATAAGGCTGCTGTTTTGGGTAGATGCGAATGATATACCAAATGTCATCCCCCCAACACCCCCCCCCAAAAAAAAGATAGCAATGGAACTGTCAAATCATAGGCCAGGGAGTTTGCTTTCATTTCTGGAAAAAATCACAAATGTATTACTAAAAGTGTGTAATCTAGAACAGAGGTATCAAAACTGTGGCCCATGTCTGAATATAGCTCACAACATGTCTGTTGTTTTTCAGTTGTTTCAGTGGTGTTGAACTCTTCATGATTCTTTAGAAGATGTCTTGGCAAAGATACTGCAGTAAGTGTCTAAGGCCAGCTTTGAATTCAGGAAGATGAGTCTCCTTAGGTCCAGCTTATTTTATAAGTGGGGAAATGGAGGCAAACAGGGTTAAGTGACTCGTTCAGGGTTATATAGCCGGTACATGTCTAAGACCAGATTTGAACTCTTTTTCTTCTTTCTTTGTTTCTTTCTTTTTCTTTGTTTCTTTGTTTGTTCCTTTCTCTTTCTTCTTTCTTTTTCTTTCTTTCTCTCTTTTTCTCCCTCCCTCCCTCCCTCTTCTTTCTTCAAGTCTTCCACAGAAGTGACCAGAAACAAATGGAGGTGGGGTTCCTATTCTTTTATTATGCCCCAGATTGCTTGCTACATTCTTAACCAACCTTTAAATTCCAAATAAAATCTCCTTTTCTCTATTAATTTATTTCATAGATTTAGAGAATGTTACAGATAGAAGGAATCCCATTGATCTTCCTGCTCAACATCCAAGACCTGGAATAATGCTCTGGACACAGAAATAAGCCTAAAGTCAATGTTTCTTGGTTGATTGATTAAACAATTCAGAATGCTAAGTAAAGCATTGCCCTATAATGGGGAAGAATTGAAAATGAGACAGATTAATACCTGTGAGTTCATCTGTGAAGGCAACTCATGGTCAGAGAATTCTATCCAACTCAGGTCAGTAATATGTTTGTAGAGTATGATCTTAGTCAGCCAGTCAAAAATATTTACTGAGCATGTATTATCTACCAGGCATTATGAGAAGTCCTGCAAAAAATGGCTCTAGCCCTCAAAGAATTGATATTCTAATGTGAGATAATATACTAATCATTACATACCTACAAGTGAATCATATACAGACAGTCCAAATCAAAGGTTATCTCAGTGGGAAGGTGGGTGAGAAAAGAGAAGCCTCCTGCAAAAGGCCATTTTTGAGCTGTCTTGGAAGGAGGCAAGAAACAGAGGAGGCAAAATCAAAGAGGGAGAGCAGTTCAGGGGTAGGATACAGCTAAGACAAAGGAAGGAAGTGATAAGATGAGTAGTTTAAGGGAGGAATGGTAGCAAGAAGGCTGAAGAAACTGGATCAGAGAATCTATGGAAGAGATAAAGCAAGAAAAATACTGTAAAGACAGTAAGGGACCAGGTTGTAAAGGGCTTTAAATGCCAGACAGAGGATTTTGTATTTAATCCTGGAGATAATAGGGATCTCCTGGAGCTTACTGAGTAGGGGGGTGAAAGTCCAGACCTTTAGGAAAATCCCTTTGCCACTCTGAGGGGTGGAATTTCAGAATTGTCTTAATTTAAATTTCTCTAATTAGTAGTGATTTGGAACATTTTTTTTTTCATATGCCTAAAGGTAGCCTGGGTTTCTTACCTGGAGAACTATCTGTTTATATCCTTAGTCCCTTTATTAGTTGGGAAATGACTCTTTTCTTATATATGCACACATACATACATATATGTGTATATGCATATGAAACCTTTATCAGAGAAACTTGCTGCAAAGATTTTTCTCCCTAATTGTTTCTCCTTTAATCTTGGCTTCTATTGAGGGAATTTGTTTTGCTCAACTATAAAGATCTGTTATAAAGAAGTTTTTTCCCCTTTTAAATATGATCTAGGTAGAAAGGATAGCAAATAGAATTTTAGTATTTTTTTAATAGAGTGGTAGGAGTACTTCAAATGTAAAATACTCACTTTCAGATGAGGTTATTTGTATTATTAATTTTACTTAATGTTTTACCTTGCTACAAGAGACATTTCCCAAAGTGGGAGGAATCAGTAAATACTTGTAATATAAAAATAAAGCACATTAGTAAAACTCTTTTTTTTAAAAAAATCGCTTTAGTAGCTGAGTGGATAGATTGATGGGAGTGGGGAGAGAATAGAGACAGAGAAACCAATTAGAAAGTTATTGCAGGGGGCAGCTGGGTAGCTCAGTGGAGTGAGAGTCAGGCCTAGAGACAGTAGGTCCTAGGTTCAAACCCGGCCTCAGCCACTTCCCAGCTGTGTGACCCTGGGCAAGTCACTTGACCCCCATTGCCCACCCTTACCAATCTTCCACCTATGAGACAATACACCGAAGTTCAAGGGTAAAAAAAAAAAAAAAAAAAAAAAAGAAAGTTATTGCAATAATATAGGAGAGAGATGATGAGGCCTTGAACTAGAGGGTTATGGCTGTATGAGTAGAGGGAAGGAGATGCCTAAAAGATTATTTGGGAATGTAGAAATTACAGTATTTGACTACAGATTGGATTATGTATGGTGAGGTAAAGTGAGGAACTAAGAATGACATACAGGTTGTGAACCCGAGTGACTGAGAGGAAATTAGTGCCCTTGATGATAATAGGAAAGTTGAGAAAAGGGAAAGGTTTATGGGAAAAATGTTTTTGTATACATTTTTACATTTTGAGCTTGAGATACCTACAGGACATCCAACTTAAGGTAACCAAATGGCAGCGGGTAACCTGGCTCTGAAGTTCAGGATAGAGAGAAGGACAGATACAAAGAAATGAGAACTAATTCCAAATAGATTATAAGTGGATCTGTGGGAAATGATGAGGGTGCCAGTGAGATTGTGTGGAAGGTGTGAAAATTTAACAAGAACCTGTACCCCTTTCTGTAAAATCCAACACAAACTTTGGATTTTAAAAAGGAAGAGAGGTTTAATAGTAAAATTGAAGTTATAACTCTGCTTCTTATCCTGCCCTTTGGTTGAACTAGAATGTAGACAATGCCTACTGTTTATCTGTAAACAAACCTCTTAAGATATCACAATAGAGAAATGATAGTAGGCAGAGAAAAGTGGACAAGAGGGCTCTGCAGCCATTCTAAAGGTCTTATGAGTCCTGGCATCTGGAAGACCTACCTCTTTCCCAGAGTGAGCCCTCCAATCAGAGTCCTTAACCTAAGATCTTAAATTGGAGTAGCAGTAGCAAGGGGGTCTTTTTCCAGGAAATCCTGACTATTGTTTCCCAGCGCTAGAACTGGCTCTCAGAGTAGAATGCTAAGGGAATAACCAGACATGTGTGGCTGTGCTCTCTCTGTCTCTCTGTCTCTCTGTCTCTCTGTCCCTCTGTGTCTCTCTCTCTCTCTCTCTCTCTCTCTCTCTCTCTCTCTCTCTCTCTCTCTCTCCTTCTTCTTCTTCTTCTCTAGCCCACTCTTTATTATTTAATAAATCATTATGAATTAAGATACAATCTCCAGAGAATTTTAATCATAACAAGGGAGAAGAAGGCCAAGCATAGAGCCTTGTGGGGCACCTATCATTAGTGGAAGTGACTTGACGAATAGGAGACTGAGGTGGAATCAAGCAGGATGAGAAGTGAGAGAGCACAGTTTGAGGAAAATCTAGAAAGGATCAAGGAAGAGGAGGCATTTGGCATCAGATAATGATCCACAGTTTCAAAAGCTACAGAAAAGTTAAAAAAGGAAGAGGACTTAGAAAAGACCAATAGATAGACAATTATAAGATCATTGGTAACTTTAGATAGTCCTTTTAATTAAGTGATGAAAGAAAATTAAAGGAGAGGAAAGTCACTCCAGAGGCTTTCTCAAAGTGCTGAGCCAAGAAGGGAAGGAATCATGGGATGATGAGATTAAAGGAGACTTTTAAAAGGATATTTATCAGCAGCTGGAAAGGTTCTAGTCCCTAGAGATTGAAGATTAGATAGAGCAGGGATGATGAAAGGAGATCTGCAAGAGAAGATGGGAGACAATGAGACAATTTTTTTTTTTCTTGGCAAGAAGAAAGGCCACTTTTTAATGTAAGAATGAAGGGGTGCCAATGGAGACCAGAGAAAGGGTGAAAATTTTAGAATATCTGATGAGGTGATTAATTACTTTTATTATTATTTATTAATTCCTACAATTAAAGATATGTTAAAATATTTGCTTCACTTCAATGAGAACTCACTAACATATGTTTATAGTGGCCCCAATTATTTTCTACATCTCTGTTCAGGGGGATATAAATAAAAGGAAAGGAGGATAGTTGGAAGATTAATTCAAAATTGGTGTTTGATCATGTGAGATCTTTTTTTAAAAAATATTTTATTTTTTTAGAAAGATTTTCCACGGTTACATGATTCTTGTTTTTACTTTCCCCTTCACCCCCTTTTGCCCCCGCCCCATATCCAATACACATTTCCACTGGCTTTAACGTGTGTGATCAATCAAGACCTATTTCCAAATTGTTTATAGTTGCATTGGTGTGGTACTTTCCAGTCTACATCCCCAATCATGTCCACCTCAACCCATGTGTTCAAGCAGTTGTTTTTCTTCTGTTTCCACTCCTGCAGTTCTTCCTCTGAATGTGGGTAGCATTCTTTTCCATAAATCCCTCAGAATTGTCCTGGGTCATTGCATTGCTGCTAGTACAGAAGTCCATTACATTTGATTTTACCACAGTGTATCAGCCTAATGTTCTCCTGGTTCTGCTCCTTTCACTCTGTATCAATTCCTGGAGGTCTTTCCAGTTCACATGGAATTCCTCCAGTTTATTATTCCTTTAAGCACAATAGTATTCCATCTCCAGGATATACCACAATTTGTTCAGCCATTCCCCAATTGAAAGGCATCCCTTCGTTTTCTAGTCTTTTGCCACCACAAAAAGTGCAGCTATAAATATTTTTGTACAAGTTTGTTTATCTATGATTTCTTTGGGGTACAAACCCAGCAATGCTATGGCTGGATCGAAGGGCAGGCAGTCCTTCAGAGTTCTTTGGGCATAGTTCCAAATTGCCATCCAGAATGGTTGGATCAGTTCACAACTCCACCAGCAATGCATTAATGTCCCAATTTTGCCACATCCCCTCCAACACTCATTACTCTCCCCTTCTATCATTTTAACCAATCTGCAAGGTGTGAGGTGATACCTCAGAATTGTTTTGATTTGCATTTCTCTAATTATTAGAGATTTAGAACACTTCCTCATGTGCTTTTGATAGTTTTGTTTCTTTATATGAAAATTGCCTATTCATGTTCCTTGCCCATTTATCAATTGGGTAATGGCATGATTTTTTATACAATTGATTTAGCTCCTTGTATATTTGAGTAATTAGACCTCTGTGAGAATTTTTTGTTATAAATATTTTTCCCCAGTCTGTTGTTTTCCTTCTGATTTTGGTTGCAGTGTTTTGTTTGTACAAAACTTTTTAATTTAATATAATCAAAATTATTTATTTTGCATTTTGTAATTTTTTCTAACTCTTGCTTGGTTTTAAAATTTTCCCTTTCCCATAGATCGGACAGGTATACTATTCTATGTTCACCTAATTTTCTTACAGTTTCCTTCTTTATATTCAACTCATTCACCCATTCTGAATTTATCTTGGTGTAGGATGTGAGATGTTGATCTAAACCTAATCTCTCCCATATTGTTTTCCAATTTTCCCAACAGTTTTTGTCAAATAGTTGATTTTTTTCCCAAAATTTGGGCTCTTTGGGTTTATGATAGACAGTCTTGCTGATGTCACTTACCCCAAGTCTATTCCATTGATCCTCCCTTCTGTCTCTTAGCCAGTACCACATCATTTTGATTACCGCTAATTTATAGTATAGTTTAATATCTGGTAAAGGCACCTTACTTTGTGGTTTTTTTTCATTATTTCCCTTGATATTCTTGATCTTTTGTCCTTCCAAATGAATTTGTTATAGTTTTTTCTAATTCAGTAAAAAAGTTTTTTTGGTAGTTTGATAGGTGTTGCACTAAATAGGTAAATTAATTTGGGTAGGATGCTCATTTTTATTATTTTAGCTTGTCCTACCCATGAGCAATCGATGTTTTTCAAATTGTTTAGATCTAGTTTTAATTGTTTGGAAAGTGTTTTGTAGTTGTGTTCATATAATTCCTGTGTTTGACTTGGTAGATAGATTCCTAAGTATTTTATGTTGTCTAGGGTGATTTTAAATGGTGTTTCTCTTTCTACCTCTTGCTGTTGTGATGTGTTGGAAATATATAGAAATGCTGATGATTTATGAGCATTTATTTTGTATCCTGCAACTTTGCTAAAGTTGTTGATTATTTCTACTAGTTTTTTATTTGATTCTCTAGGATTTTTTAAGTAGACCATCATATCATCTGCAAAGAGTGATAGCTTAGTCTCCTCATTGCCTATTTTAATACCTTCAGTTTCTTTTTCTTCTCTAATTGCTTCTGCTATTGTTTCTAGTACAATGTTAAATAATAGAGATGATAATAGGCATCCTTGTTTCACACCTGATCTTATTAGAAAGGATTCTAATTTATCCCCATTGCATATAATGCTTGTTGATGGTTTTAGGTATATACTGTTTATTATTTTTAGGAAAGGTCCTTCTATTCCTATACTTTTCAGTGTTTTCAATAGGAATGGGTGCTGTATTTTGTCAAAGGCTTTTTCAACATCTATTGAGATAATCATGGGATTTTTGTTGGTTTGCTTGTTGATATGGTCAATTATGTGAATGGTTTTCCGGATGTTGAACCATCCTTGCATTCCTGGTATAAATCCCACCTGATCATAATAAATAACCCTTGTGATCACTTGCTGGAGTTTTTTTGGCTAGTATTCTATTTAAGATTTTTGCATCTATGTTCATTAAGGAGATTGGTCTGTAGTTTTCTTTCTTTCTTTTTGATATACCTGGCTTTGGATCAGTGCCATATTTGTATCATAAAAGGAATTTGGTAGAACTCCTTCTTTGCTTATTATGTCAAATAGTTTGTATATTATTGGATTTAGTTGTTCTTTGAAGGTTTGATAGAATTCCCTTGTGAATCCATCAGGCCCTGGCGATTTTTTCTTAGGGAGTTCTTTCATGGTTTGTTCAATTTCTTTTTCTGATATGGGATTATTTAAATATTCTATTTCTTCTACTGTTAATTTAGGCAATTTATATTTTTGTAAATATTCATCAATCTGACTTAGATTGCTATATTTATTGCCATATAATTACACAAAATAATTTTTAATGATTGCCTTGATTTCCTCTTCATTAGAGGTGAGGTCTCTCTTTTCATCTTTGATACTGATGATTTGGTTTTCTTCTTTCCTTTTTTTAATTAGATTGACCAGTACTTTGTCAATTTTGTTTGTTTTTTCAAAGTACCAGCTTCTAGTCTTATTTATTAATTCAATAGTTCTTTTACTTTCAACTTTATTGATTTCTCCTTTAATTTTTGTAATCTCTAATTGGGTCTTTAGCTGGGGATTTTTAATTTGTTCCCTTTCTAGTTTTTTAATTTGCATGCCCAGTTTATTGATCTTTGCCCTCTCTAATTTGTTAATATATGCACTCAAGGATATAAATTTCCCCCTGAGTACTGCCTTAGGTACATCCCACAGAGTTTGGTAGGATGTCTCATCATTGTCATTCTCTTCAATGAAATTGTTGATTGTTTCTATGATTTCTTCTTTAACTAACTGGTTTTGGAGAATCATATTATTTAATTTCCAATTAGTTTTTGATTTGCCTGTCCAGGTGCCCTTACTAATTTATTATTTTTATTGCATTATGATCTGAGAAGGTTATATTTATTATTTTCTTTTTGAATTTTTTTTGCAATGTTTCTATGCCCTATTACAAGGTTAATCTTTGTGAATGTACCATGTGCAGCTGAAAAGAAGGTGTATTCCTTTTTGTCCCTATTTATTTTTCTCCATATATCTATTATTTCTAATTTTTCTAGGATTTCATTCACCTCTCTTATCTCTTTCTTATTCATTTTTTTGGTTTGATTTATCTAGATCTGAAAGAGGAATATTTAGATCTCCCACTAGTATGGTTTTACTATGTATTTCCTTCTTGAGCTCAACCAGTTTGTCCTTTAGGAATTTGGATGCTATACCATTTGGGGCATACATATTGAGCACTGTTATTTCCTCATTGTCAATACTGCCTTTTATCAGGATGTAATTACCTTCCCTGTCTCTATTTTTACTTTGGCTTTGTCAGAAATCATGATTGCCACTCCTGCCTTCTTTTTCTCATTTGAAGACCAAAAGATTTTGCTCTAGCCCTTGACCTTAAATCTGTGTATGTCCCTCCACCTCATATGTGTTTCTTGTAGACAACATATGGTAGGATTTTGTTTCCTAATCCACTCTGCTATTTGCTTCTGTTTTATGGGTGAGTTAATCCCATTCACATTCAGAGTTATAATTATCAGTTGTATATTCCCCAACATTTTGTTATCCTCTCCTAGTTCTACCCCTTCTTCTTACATTATTTCCTTTTAAACCAGTGGTTTGTTTTAGACCAGTCCCCTTTGTCTCTTCTTTTGATTTACTTCCTTTTCTACCCCCCTTGTTATTCCCTTCTTTTTATTTTTTAAGGCCTAACGAATTCCCTCCCCTCTCTCCTCCTTTCCCTTTTTTGACTGCCCCACTCCCCTGATCCCCTGGGTTAATCCCTTCTGACTTTCTCAGTAGGGTTAGATAGAATTCTATTACCCAATGGATATAGCTACTCTTCCCTCTCAGAGTTAATTCCAGTGAGGGTAAGGTTTAAGTATTACCTCTTAATGCTTTCTTCCTCCATCTTATAATAGTATTCATCCCCTCTGCTTCCCATGCCCTCTTTGTGTGTAATAGAATATCCTATTTTTCTTATTCATTCAAGTTTCTCTTGGTGCCAATTACTATACACCCCCTTCTCCCCTCCACCCCCATCTCATCTTAGATCATTTAGTGCTCCAACCTCTCCCTGTGAATAATTCTTCTAATTACTATAATAGTGAATACAGTTTTTGATGATTATACCTAACCTTTCTCCATATAGGAATACAAATAATTTGATCTTATTATAGCCTTTAAAGAGGCTAATTTAAACATAAGAGTTTTCTTTTTTTCCTCTCTGTTTCTTATTTACCTTTTCATATTTCTCTTGGTTTTTGTGTTTGGATATCGAACTTTCCATTTAGTCCTGGTCTTTTCTGTGCAAATATTTGGAAATCTTCTATCTTGTTGAATGCCCATACTTTCCCCTGGAAGTATGTAGTCAGTTTGAATGGGTAGGTGATCATTGGTTGTACACCCAGTTTTCTTGCCTTTCTAAATATCATATTCCAAGCCTTGCAGTCTTTTAGCGTGGAGGCTGCCAGATCCTGAGTGATCCTGATTGATACTCCTTGATATCTGAATTTTCTCTTTCTGGCTTCTTGTAATATTTTTTTCCTTTTACTTGGAAGCTCTTGAATTTGGCTATTATATTCCTGGGGGTTGTCTCTTCAGGGTCTAGTGTAGAGGGTGATCTATGGATCCTTTCGATGTCTTTATTGCCCTCTTGTTGTAGAACTTCAGGGCAGTTTTGTTCAATAATTTATTTTAGTATGTAGTCCAAATTTCTATTAATTTCTGCCTTTTCAGGAAGACTGATGATTCTCAAATTGTCTCTTCTAGACCTGTTTTCTTGATCTGTCAGTTTCTCAGTGAGATATTTCATGTTTCCTTCTATTTTATCAGTCTTTTGACTTTGCTTCATTTGTTCTTGTTGTCCTGAAAGATCATTGGCTTCTAATTGCCCAATTCTGGCCTTTAGAGACTGGTCTTTGGCTATAATCTTTTGGTTTTCCTTTTCAATCTGTTCTGTTTGGTTCTTCAAGGCTTCCAGCTGGTCATTTTTGGTCTTCAATTTGTTTACCAATTCATTTGATTTCTAAGCCTCACTTTCCAATTGAGAAACTCTGACTTTTAAACTGTTATTTTCTTGCCAGATTTCTTCCATCTTTCTCATAATCTCAGATTTGAACTCTTCAAGAGCTTGTAACCAGTTTTCATTTTTTTGGGAAGGTTTGGATGTGATTATTTGTTTGTTCTCCTCTGCTGTTTGCTCTGTTGTCTGGATTTTCCCTGTGTAAAAGTTGTCGAGTGTTAAAGATTTCTTCTTCATCTTTCTCTTCTGGGGTTCTTGTGTCTGGCTTGCCATTGTTAGCCCAGTGTCCTCTCAGGTTTATCCTCATGCCCAGGGTCTGTCTGCACTCTTTAGGCTCCCGAGGTCTCAGGTCTAACTGTTCTCAGGGTCAAGCCTTCTGGTGGTCCCCTTGCTTGTTCCTCTGCCTGAAGCTCCTTTTATAATCTCAGGGTACTGCTTCCACAGTCATGCACCCCTTTGTGTTGGGTCCCCACCCATGGTTGGTGCCTGGGCTCAGTATCCGCATCCGTGCCTGAGTCTGCGCCTGAGTCCGTGCCTGTGTCCATGACTGTGTCCAAGCCTGAGCTCAAGGTCTGTGTTCAAAGTTTGGTTCTTTAGCCTCTTGGGATCATATGTCTTGCTGGTCACAGGAGCAGGCCCTGATGAGCTGCCAAGAACTTAATGAATGCCCCAAACTTGTTCTAACTCTTGTGAGCTGGCTTTGGCACTGTAGGTGGTGTGGGGTGGAGGGGATTGCTCAGCTCACTTTATAGTGAGAGTTATTTCACCCCTTTATAGCAATGAAATGCCCCGATCCCACATACCTCCAACGCTGTACCCTGTTGTGGGACTCCTTTGTTCATCTGGATTTCTTTTTATATCCTCTTGAGGAGTCCTGTATGTTTGGTTTAGGAGAGGTTAAGTAGCTGCTTTTTACTCTGCCACCATCTTAACCAGGAAAAAAGACCATGCAAGATCTTAAGACAAACGGGCAAGGGATTTGGATCTCTTTGCAGATGATAGTGTAGATGAGCAGATTAACTTAGGGACAAAGAAAGAAAAGGGATAGGATTATAGCCAGTGTAGGGATGATGGTCTGGGTAGAGAAATTGAAGTTCATGGTAAAAAAGAATAGTATTAGCAACTATAAGGCACAGAGAACAATGATAGGATAAAAGATTGGTTTTGATCTATGAAGAGATAAAAGAATTTCATGAACACAGAAATGCAACAAATATTTGTGAGTGATGACAAAATCAAGACTATGACTTCTCTGAGTAGACAAGAAGGAGTAAAGAAGTGGATGATAGGAAATGATCGGATATGATCAGATTTAGAAATTGGAAATTTATAGTGAGAGCTATAAGGGACATAAGGTTAAATGACGTCTACAGCTACTCAGTGAGAGACAGAAGCAACAGAAAAGAGATATTAAATTCCAAACCTGACCTCTATTATTCATTTTACCACATTCCAAAAATTTAGGCTCTTTTCTCCACATGCTACATTGTATCTTTTTGTGCAGGAAACCAATTAAAACTAATAAATTTTTAGGAATGCTAAGAAGCAACTTAATAGCAGACTTTAACTATATACACAATCACAAAAATAACATAATTTAGAGTTTCAAGAAACTTGGGAATGAATAGGGAAATCTGTAATATATGATAATATATGTACAACCTATATAATATTATTTGCCTTCTTGGGGAGGGAAGAAGAAGGGAAAAGGGGGAAAATAATAATATAGAGTTTTTAGACATAGCTAATACAAGAATTTGTTTCTCTTGATTAATTATATTTATCATGCATTATGTTATTGTTAGGTTACATATTATGTGATATTGTATATAAAAATAAATATCTATGCTTTTTAAAAAAGAAATTTGGGAGATCATGTAACTAAGACCTCTTATTTAAATGTGATGATAATGATGATAAGTAAGGATTCTGGAATGAGGAAAGTTAAGTTCAAATCCCAGCCTTACTACTTACTATGACATAGTGAATGTTACTTGTCTTCTGTAAGTTTCGTTTTCTTTGTCTTTAAGATGGGAATAGTAATATTTTAATATTGACGTCATCCTATTATTGTGACCACGAAGTAAGTAATACTTTTAAATACTGAGTATTAAATACAGAGTAGGTTTGTCCGTGTGGGAAACTCTGAGTGGGAACCCTTTCTACCAATATAGATTTCCATTGGAATATAACTTGGTATAGAAGTTGTAGTAAGCCACTGAAGGTATAAATATATCAAATAATTTGTCCAGTGTCACATCACTATTAAGTGTTAGAGGAAGGGCATGAACCTAAGTCTTTCTATTTCAGGTTCAATACTTTATAGAGGTGACGTGACATCCTGGGAAAAGCACTGAATTTGAAGTTGTGGGAAATTCAAATCTTTGTTCATATGCTCATTCCTGAATAACCTTTGGTAAATCACTTAACCTTTTTGGGACCCTGTTTCCTCATCTGTAAAATGAGGCTGAACTAGATGATGTCTGAGGTTCCTTAGAATGCTAGATACATTATTATTCTCAACATATGATCTGTAGATTATGGGGGAAGCATGAGACACTTTCAGGAGTTTCTTGTGGTCAAAACTATTTTTGTAATATCACTAAGATGTTTTTATTTCAAACATGGAAATATAGATGGTAATAACCCACATAAACAAAAATTCTTGGAGGAAGTGCTAAAATTATTTTTAAAAATGTAATAGGATCTTAAGACCAAAAACTTTTGGAACTGCTGTGCTCTATTATGCTGTTCCTACATAAATTATAGTATTAGTTATGATTATTATCATATTGTTACTAATAAAGAAATGAAATCCCATGGCTATTTACCCAAAAGGTATTTTTGACTATAATACCCTGAGAGAATCACAAAGTTGAGAATAGAGAATCTAGTCCTTTAATTTTTTAGAAAATGATTAATGATAATGATAAAGTGGTGAAGTAGGCAGAGGAGTTTATTAAACATTCTGCTAAATAATAGGGATAGAAAGAAAGGCAAAAGACAATGCTTGCCCTGAAGGAACTTATGATTTATTAGAGAAAAAGCACACATAAAAATAATCTGAAAAGGAAGGAAAAGGAAGGGGTATAATAAATTCCAGAGTAGTAGCAGCAATAGGAAATGATGCCATGGCTGCTATAGGTGCCCTTTTTAAATGGAAGTGCTAGAAGAGAATCTCCTTAAAAGGAGGAAAAAGTCCTCCTTTGGGAGTCAGAGGAGCTGGGTTCAAATTTCCACTCAGACTCTTACTACCTGTGTAACCTTGGGTAGGGCATTTAGCTTCTCTCAGCCTCAGTTGCCTTACAAGTAAAATGAAGAAATTGGGTTAGATGACTCCTAAGGTCCATTTTATCTCTAAATCTATGATCCCATGATCTACATTCTTACAACTTGCACAAGGGCACACAGCTTTTTAATAGACAGGACTCTCAAACCTCCTGCTTTGAAGTATGGTTTTCTTCTCATTTCACCCTGTTACCTGACTAATGAATGAGGGTGTTTTTTTTTTTTTTTTTTTTTTGGCTTACAATTTCCAGACATTTGTCTTTTTTGTACTAGAGCTGATGCATACATATGTTTGTTTCCAAGCTATCCAATGACTTGAAAGCTCTCTCAAAGGTTCAGTGGCTTACACTGAACTCAATGACTACCACCAATTCAAATATGTCTAAGGAAAATGTTTCATTTCATAATTGAAAGATAGTATTTCATTTAGTGCTTTTATAAAACATTTCTCACATTTCTCTGTGTCCTGGAAAAATTTCCCATGACCCTCTAAGTCACCTCCATTTCTTTTTTCCCATACATACTTCTGGGAAGTAAGACAATCTATTTGAAGTCTAATGTATAAGTATCGGGTGGCAAGTCCAACAAAGCTGTTATTTTATCAGCAAGGAGTGAAAAGCTTGTTTCAGAAACTGAAGCTTCTCAGGAATGAAGTAAATGGTTTTGGTAGAGATGCCTTAGAGCTGATCAGAAAATTACATCGTTTTGGTAGAAGATTCAACAAATACTTCTGAGATGGCCAAGGGTGGGATCAAGAACTTTAACCATATAATAGATTAATGATAGAATAAGCAATTTGTGAAATTTGCCAGCTAATCGGTCTCACTGCCCTAAGAGCAAGAAATAGGTTTAGTTATTATGTTAATAGAGATTGGAATATCTACCAAGGGAGTTGATTACGGTTCAAACATTCAGCAACTCGGAGAAGGTTAAATTCAGCATTAATTGTTGAAGGCTTGTGAAGTTAGAGACACAAAATTAATTAAAATCATTACACGGTAGACTTAGTTGCTTTTAAATAGCATCTGAAAGCTGATTTAATTTACAATACCACTAATGGAAAAGAAAATAATGCATGGAGTTTTCAAATCAAGTGAGATTTATTATGTAACTTACTGATAAGTCGCTAACTCTAAATGAGCAAGTGTACATAGGCAACCAGGCATGAGTGACAAAACTAATTTAAAACCCACAAATATTCCCAGCAATTATCTAAGCAAATGATAATGGCAAATATTTTCAGTGGTGTCAAATGCAGAGAATAAAAGCACGAGGTTTGCATTATTGACTGTGTTGAGTCCAAGAGGTTATAACCATTTGCATTTATCTCATCTCGTCAAATTATACACCAAGTGGATTTATTTACTTTTCCTGTGAAAAATTGTGTCTTACGTAGTTGACTGTGAAAAATTGACCAATTCTCATCTAAGAGCTATTCAAAGCCTCTGTTTTGAGGTAAAAGGATAAAAATGACTTCCCTTACTGGGGAAAACAATTTAATTATTGAAAATATCAAAGCCTTATTCCATATGTTTCAAGGAATGCTTGTTTTCACAGACTGTGTTGGCAAACAAATACATCTGTCTGCATGACTGTTTCCAAATGTCTGTGCTCACATTTCTGATAACAGCTATCTAATATTTCCTCTGCTAGATTTCCATCATTCCAATGCACTGAATTTTTACCTTGAAATCTTGATAATTATTGCTTTGAAGATGTGCTATGAAAAAATCAGAAAATGAAGAAAAACAAAATAGTAAATATAGCACTGAAAGTCAGAGCATGCATGTAAAGGCAATAACAGGGAGACCTAAATATTTAAAAAATATTTTGCTGTACATGGGGCCTTTGTTTAGTTTGTTAGTTTGGTTAGTATTGGAGTCACACACATTACATTTTTTCTGTATTATCAAAAAGCATGCTGCTAATCTATTCTAATGCCTTTTCTTCAAATCTAAGAAACTATCTGTGCCACGAGCCCACTGATTTTCTAGGACTGTTCCAAGTTTTTGAACCCTGGGAAGTAACTTGGCATTTTCTTCTTTATTTGGGGGGATTTTTCAGGCTTTACTCATTCCAGCCCACAGACTCATTTGTTCTTGTGTCATTTTGGTCTAATGGCAATTATCCAGGAATGAATGGATGAAGGAAGGAAGATAGCTATCTATGTAGTCTAGTGAAAGGGAAAGGAAAGAATATTTATTAAATACATACTATTTCATCCTTTCAACAACCCTGTGGAGGTAAGCTTTATTATTATTCCCATTTTACAGATGAAGAAACAAAAGTGCCTAGAGATTAACCCAGTGGTCTATAGTCTGTGCCGCAGTAGATGTCATTATACTAGCTAACATTTATATAGCAACCTGTGAATAGAGGGTCAAACAGACTCAGGGAGACCTGAGTTCTAATCTTACGTCAGAAAATTAGTAGATCTAATACCCTAGATGAGTCCCTTTACCTTTTTCGGCCTCAGTTTACTCATCTATAAAATTGGGACAAAAATAGCACCAACTTCAAAAGATTGCTGTGAGGATAAAATGAGAGAGTATATGTGAAATATTTTGAAAACCTACACACTATGTAACTGTTAGCTATCCTGAAAAGATAAAATATTCAGTATGAATCTACTATGTGCTTTCTGGCCACTTTCTTAGGCTCTGAGAGTAAAAGGACAAAATAAGATAAGTACCTGACTTAAGGAACTTAGATTATAGAAGTGTGAAATAACACATAAGGGAATGGGGGGGGGCAGAGAAAGACATTTTGGTCTGGGAAGTCACAGGGATTGTGAGTGGGATCACAGAACAGTTGAATATCATATCTTTTCTAATATCAATGGTAGAGTTGATTACTAGCCATCTTCTCTGTTGTATCGCTTGTATCTATCTATTTATTTATTAATTTATTCATTCCATTCATTCATTCATTTATTTATTTGTTGTCTCCCCATTAGAATGTGAGGTTTCTGAGGGCAGGGATTGCTTTCCTTTTGTTGTATGTTGGGAGCTTAACATCGTGCTTGATCCCTAAAAATGCAGAATAAATACTTGTTGGACTACTGTTCTCAGTAAAAGGTAGAAATCTAGAAATCAAGGGTGAGGAGGCTGTTGCTCTGCAGTAGGGCAGATGGCAAGCCACCTAGATAGGCCCATATTTTCTGATGGATGACTGGATAGAATGTGAAAAATGATCCTGGGATAGCTAAATAGAATAGGCTGAGTGGATCGGTTCTTCCAGGAAAGTGGAGTACATTTTCTGAGGTTCCTATCTAAAGGGTGATGTTCTCTACAAGAAGAGGAGCAGTAGCAGGGCAGTTGGTAAAATGCCCAAATTGACATGTGTGATCACATTTTCCTAGTAAATTTGTCCAGGGCTCATAGGATCCTAGAATCAGATCTAGAGCTAGAAAGGGCTGCAGAGACCATTTAATCTTACTCTTCTATTTTATAGAGTAGGAAACTGAGACTTAGGCAGATGAAGTTACTTGTCCAATGCTTTGATGATATGTACATCTCATTGATAAGGAGTAGTTGATATGAAATGTTAATTTATAATACATTAACCCATTTTATTTTTATTCATCTCACCAGAATACTTCATTTTTAGTGCAAGTTTTTAATTGAAATATATTTTATTTTCCCAATTAAAGAAAATAACAATTTTCAACATATGTTTTCTAACATAAGATCTAAATTGTCTCCCTTCCCCTCTGAGAGACAGTAAGTAATTTAATCTGGATTATACATGTATTATCATAAAAATATATATTTCCATATTGGTCATTTTTGTATGTAACATGCTTTGTTAAGAGAAATCAACTTGATGTCAGGAAGGTCTGAATCTAAATTTGTTCCTAGGATAAATGGATTTTAAAAAACATTATTATTATAATCACAACTTAATCGCTCAGCTATCTAGATGTTTCAGATTAGCTATAAGTCTTCCCTGACAGAGAGCATTTCTATAAGGAGAATTCCCTACAAAAAATGAAATTACAAATATGGAGGCCAAAAAAGGGGGATTTTATACTATTTCCATGTTGTACTGCTTACTCACAAAGGATTTCTAGTCTACCAAAATTCCTAGGTTTTTATCGCCTGAACTGGTGTCTAGTCAAATATCCTTCATTTTGTACCTTTGTAGTTGATTTTTTGAACTCAAATGTAGGCCTTTATAGTATTCCTTTTTAAATTGTATTATGCTAGTGTGACATACCATTCCCATTTGTTGCACAATCACTGTTTTGATCAATATTTCAATATTTAATATTTTGGTTTCAAATGGCCAAGAAAGCATTTTATTAAAATAAAGATTACAGATGTAATGAAAGTCTACTAAAGAAGATCATTTAATTCATCACTAATGTACTTCCATAATAAAACAATGGATTGGATAAGAGAAGGGGGAGAGAAATAAAAGACCAGGATGGCATAAATACTGCAAGCTTGAAAATCTTCCTAATTAATTTCTTATCCTTCAATCTCTGAATTATCAATTGCCTCCAACACCCTGGAACTTTGGCTTTGGAAATTAAGGTAGAGACTTCATTTTAAAAATGAAGATCATGTTAAAGGTTTCAACTCAAACATCATTTCATCAAATTCATTTTAAGACAGGTGAAAAAATCATAAGCATTTTTGGAGGATAATAATAATAAACTACATAGAGATAATTTTGAAATAATATAATCATTCAACTGTAAGTTCCTTGAGTGCAGGGACAATCTTTTGCTTCTTTTAATATCTCCAGCACTTAACTATTTGGTACATAATAGGTACTTAATAAATATTTTTGACTTTTTTGTTGTTGTTGTTTAGTAGATTAGTTGAGTCTGAGTCTTTGTGACCCAGGTTCTTGGATTTTCTTGGCAGATACTGAGGTGGTTTGCCATTTCCATCTCCAGCTCATTTTATAGATAAGGAAATTAAGGCAAATAAGATTAAATGACTTGCCCAGGGCCATATAGCAAGTAAGTGTCTGAAGCAAGATTTGACCTCTAATCATTCTGATTCCAGCAATCTATCCATTCTGCTACCTAGATAATCAAATTCTATGGAAATGCTGACAAATATGAAATATGTATATGACAAGTAATGGAGTGCTCAATAGTGAGTAGAATTAATCAAGGAGGGCTTCATGTAGGAGCAAATTTTTAAGTAGACCTATAAAATAGAAGTAATAAATATCAAATTAGAGATTTGAGAATATCACAAGAAAGCTATTGTGCTAGGCCACAATGATGTTTACTTGGGTTCTGATAAAATCAGAAGAGAACTGAAATAAAAGTTCTCCAACTGAGATGCTAGATCTTAGTATGACTTGACTTACCCCAGACATGTCATCTGCTATATACATCCAAATTCCTGAGCTAAGAGTTGTTTAAAATATGAAATATGTCCATCTTTCAGTCTTTCTCCAGCAAATATGCAACAAGAGCAGGAGCAAAAATGATTTTTTAGGCAGTTACTCTGAACTTACCCTTATTGTGGGACTTATCCAAAGATAATTCTTTTTACTTCATTTGAACTTCAAAGACTAAAATTTATAAACTTAATGGCATGTGAACAATAAGGCTTTTTATCTTCATGATAACCTATAATTCTCCCATAGGATGTTTGTGAATTGTTTATACAAATACATAAACTTTACATTAATAATAATGCATTAATTAGGGGGAAAGAATTGCCTATTGTATCAGTAAGTTGGTAATCATATTTGCGTTTATTTAATTGATTTCTAACCCCTTATTTGTCTATTTCAGATACCAAGACATTTCAATATTTAAATGTTCCTTTAAATAATAAACTCCTCAGGCTGTGGACCATATTTTTCAAAATGTTCCATCTATATTGACAATGATAATGATGACAGTTGTTAAGAGGAACAATAACAGAATAATCATTTATGGAAATGGATTATAAAGAAAAATGGATCCACTCAATTCAATAATTAACAAAATAAATTATTAAAGGTAAACAGTAATTAACAAAACAAAACAAAGACTAAACAAATAAGCTATTTGGACAGAAGAAGGGACTAGTTTGAGGGCAAAAAAAACGCTAATGCAAGAACAAATACAATGGTTAAAATCTAAATCTAAATATAATAAAAAATAAAATAAAATATAACTGGAGACAGAATATGAGGATATTATCAGGAGTTCTTAAACTGAATATTAACAATTTGTATAATCAAGTATCCAGTGAATCTCTCAAATATAAGTAAATCTCAAACTGAAATACTTAAAGAATCATAATACTGGACTGAGCTTTCCCAAGAATACAGGGAGGATATTAAGGATACTTTGGTCAGGAAGGGAGATTCCCAAGTCAATAAAGGAATGATAATAGATAGGACATGACCTCTCAGTAGTTTTGGTCAATTATATGAAACAGTTTTGTCCAATGAATCAGAATGTAATCCCACTCCCAGTCCAGTATAATGGTTAAATTGGGATTTTGACTAAATAAGAGAGTTGTAAAAAAGTGGTCACTGATTATTAAGTCAGGAAAACTATTAGCAGCTTTTAGCAATTTTGTTTAATTGGAATATTAGTAAAAGAGGGAAATGTGGAAGGGAAAGAGGTAAGGAGAATGCCTAGCCTACTTTAAATGCTGATCTGGTGAAATGAAGATTGCTTCCCAACAGAGTTCCAATCTCCACATGGGAATCCTAGTCACTCATCAGCAAGCTTGGCAAGATCCAGGCAAGGCCCCAATGCAGAAAAACCCTTGTGAGTTAGAAGCTCACAGAAGCAGCAGTGAATCCAAGGTCAAAGTCCCTGACTCCAAGAAGCTCCAAAACTGAAAGTCGAAGTCCTAAAGCTGAAAACTCCAAACAAAAGGCCCAAAGTTTCAAGTTGAAGTGGAAGTCTAAAAGCCCCAAGGAGCAGTCCTCCAAAGAAGAACTCCAAAGGAGAAGCCTCAAGGAGAAATCCCTTGGACAGGAAGTTCAGGACTTTTTATAGTCTAAAATCTTTCAATTTGCCTAGCACTTCCCGAGTTGGGGCAGTGGCCTCTGGAGTTGTCACCCACTCTAGCCAGTGACTTGTGAACTCTTATACTTAATGATTGGTAAGGTACTAAGTAGGTGTGCTTAAGCTTTTGATTGATTAACTTAAAAGCCACTGATAGATAGACAAAGAGAGTTTGACTCACTCTTTGCAATCCCCCCTGTGATTCTTTGGGAGACTAGTTTCCCCAATGAATCATTTAACATAATCAGCTTATACCTCTAAAGATCTTCTAGCTAAAGGTGGAGATAATATTGCACTTTCTAAGAGGAAATTACAATAGTTGAAGATAAGAGGGAAATAAAAGAGAGAGAACAAAACCAATTGTTGGTAGACACATTAACAAAAATCCAATTGGGGGGCAGTCCCCTTTGGCATAAGAGTTTACATTCAGAATAAATGTGTTCAACCCCCTTCAGTTCAATCAATTACATCCCAAAGTTCATTCTGGATCTCCTGATGCAGTGTAGCTTTCTTTGTGGCACTTTCTTCAAACAGTTCACTTTCTTGATTTGAGGAGTTAGTGAGCTTCTTTTACTGAAAATATTCTTAAAAAAATTTAAGTCTTGGATTTTACAAAAATTGTACACCAGTATACACTTTGGCTTGTGAGAAAGAAGAAAATGGGCACCTGTTGTTGGGCATTTCACAGCACTTACTTAATAAGTTATACTAAAGAAGCAAATGATTGAATCCCAGTTATAAAAATTAAACATGAATTTTCAACAGGAAGAGAATTTTCTGGTGATTATTAGCCAGGTGGATATATAGAAAATTCAAGAACTTCCATTTAGCCATTAATTTCACCTCTTTTTGTCTGAGCAATAAACTTGCATACTTAATCCACACTAAAGCAAACAGTATGTCTTCCTACTGAGACATTTAGAATGAAACACAATCTGAGGCTATTCTTTGTTCCCTGATTCAATGCACTCATCAAACTAGTCACTAAGCCAGTCAAGGAGATGGAAAAAGTCTGGTAGGATTGGCAATAGGCAGGCAGAGACCAGGCAGGTGTTGAACATGATTCCGTCCTCAGCTGGGCTAAGGCTTACAGAGATATATGACCCACCTGCTTGATCCATGAAGGCGATTCCTTCACCAAATGGAGTTTACTAATCCAAAATTTTGTCCATTTCAAGATTGTGAGGGATTCACGAAATCATCTCCTTCTCAAGCTTTTTTTTTTTTTTTTTTTTTTTTTTTTTTTTTACAGTTTGGAATCTATTTCAAAGAGATCTGTTTCTTCTCTTACATATCTGTAGCTCAAAGAAAGCACTAGTCCTGTCCCTCCCCATCACTGTGATGAAGAAAGGAGACTTGCTGCAATCTGAAAACTTCCCCTTATGCAACTCAACAAAATACTTAATGAGTGCCTACTATATTCTAGGCATTTGTACCCTTGTCATCTAGAATCATGGATCCTTCATCAAAGACCTAAGGTTTTCTCTATGAAGGAATCCATGAATTATTATCATATAAGGTTGTCTAAGACTTAGATATGTTGGGGGCAGCTGGGTAGCTCAGTGGATTGAGAGTCAGGCCCAGAGACGGGATGTCCTAGGTTCAAATCCTGCCTCAGACACTTCCCAGCTGTGTGACCCTGGGCAAGTCACTTGACCCCCATTGCCCACCCTTACCACTCTTCCACCTAGGAGCCAATACACTGAAGTTAAAGGTTTTAAAAAAAGATTTAGATATGTTAAGTAATTTAATCACGATTACATAGCTAATAAGTAGCAAAATTATATTTATCACTGCCAGGCACATTATAGATGCTTAATAAATAATTGTGAATTGATTAAGAGGTAGGAGTTGAACTCGGGTCTTCATGTCTCCAGCATTTTACCTACCAGACCAGGTTGGCTGTCTAATATGAATTCTTGCTAAAAGGAAATGATCCATACCTTTTTCAAGTCAGATTAATTTTGGGAGTAATTATTAAGTGTCTAGATAGCATAAGATATTATGGAAGACTCTGGTCATTATAAAATATATAATTTAGTTACCAGAGCTTCCCATCACACACACATACACACATATACACTCATGCTTGTCTATATGTGTGTAAATATTTACATTCCTATATCTTTGTGGATAAAAATATATCTAAGAATGTATATATGTATATTTAGATACAGCCCCTGTCCTCAAGGAGCTCAAATATAGTGCAAAAAATGAGATAAATTAATTTGGGGATTTGAACTATATGTGGAAATGTATTGACATTGTGAACTTAATTAATATGCTTTTGTATTATGGATATTAATTTTGTTTTTTGTTTTATTTTTATTACTGTGCCCTTAAAACAATTTCATTATTTAACAAATTGCAAAGTAGGCTTTTTTTCAATATTCTAGGCTTTTTTTAAAAATAATTTTGCCAAACATCCTAGAATTTAGTCTAAGAAATCTTCTAAAATTCTTGAGATCAGATCACACTCCTCAAGGAGAACTGAATTGAGTAAATCCCCAGTTAATCTCTTACCCTGAGTAAATACTTTCTCACTGCCTGAGTGAGACTCAAATCTCAGCTGGATAATCTTTTGGGTTGAGAAAGAGAGATTATTCTCCTTGGTTTAGAAAATCTCCCAATCTCTTCCCTCCACCTCTTTTTTTTTTTTTTTTAAACTTTGCTTAGTCTCAAGCTTGCTATACTTACATACTTTGGGGCATTCCAAATGCAAATCATTCCCTTAATGGCTATAGATTTTACATGGAGAGCTCTAGCATGTGGTTCTAATTCTTCTCCCTTTTATGTTGCATATTTGTAGCGAATTGTTTTATTGGTAATTTGGGAGATGACAAAGGATATTTACACGATCCCAGCAGTGGTCTTGTCCTTGGCTGGTAAACCACAACTGCTGCTTAAGTTGTGCCTTTGTAATGCCAACCCAATCAATCAAAAAATGGGGAAAAAAGACATTTTTAATAAGATCTGCAGGATGTCAAACTTGAACTTGACTTACTTTTCCACTGAATCGACGGATAGTTTTAATAAATTCTTAATAACAATGAAAACAACAATAGCTAATGTTTATATATCACTCAATTCAAGGTTTATAAAGCACTTTACATGCATTTTCTCATTTGAGTACTAATTGGCAGATTTTTTTGATGTTTTGTAGACATGAACTTGGTTGGTCGACTTCCAAACAACGAACATATTTTCAGAGAAAAGATGCTTTCGATATTAGTGGGAAGGTATAGAACAGCAAGCCAGGAGACCTGGGTTTAAACATTTTGCTTTCCACTGATGTAATTTTGACCCCAGCTAAAGACTCAGCCCTCTGGTCCTCAGTGTCCTCATCTATAAAATGAAGGTGTTAGACTGAATAATCTTTTAGTTCCCTTCCAGTTACTAAATGCCTTTTCTTCCATAAATTTAATGTTATTTTGAATTTAATGAATTTTAAAAGAACATATAACTCATTCATTGCCATTTCTCCTTAATCCTTATTGTAAGCTAAATGCTCGGTGTTGGCAAAAATCTAAGATGTCTTTCCCAACATTTAGAGTCCTTGTGATGGGGGAGGTGAGAGGGAGGGTTCTTAACTTTTTATATGTCATAGATCCTTTTGGAAGACTGATGAAGCCTAGGGACCTCTCAGAATACTTTTTTTTTTGATGCATAAAATAAAATGGATAGGCCAGCAAAAGGGGAAATTATATTGGAATATTTATCAGAAAATTCAGTTTGTGTGCCCCAATTTAATAATCCCTCATCTAATGCAAATATCGAAATTTAAACTCACACATTTGACCATGTCCTACAACCACACAGGAGTGACCGACAAGCACCACCTGCTGGAGGAAATGGGCACGATCCCTCAGAGATTTGATGGTCCCTGACCCGGTTATGTTAATATCTGGTACCTAATGCCAAATGCCTTGTTTCCTTCAGCTTCTATTGTACCACACATTATTTAAGCTATTCCATTTTCCCTCATCCTAATCAATGATGACTCCACCTCTTGCCTCAGGGTGCCTATGGGATGGAACATTTCAATTCTGTTAATTGAAAGGACTTTAATTTTGACAGGAAACCTCACATTAGCAGAAATCAGATCATGGGAAGGTTCTGGCCAGTATCTAGCATTTTAAGCCACGTGTAGATTGACTTAAATATGACTAATCACTCAAAATTTAGTAAAGTGCCTTGAGCTAGTTATCAGAAAAGTGCTAAGAAAATACTAAATAATTGCAGTAGAAGTGCTAATGAGATGATTCATTAAGGTAATGTATACCTTTGTGCATAATGAATTATCAGAGATTATTGGAATTCTCCCTGCTGAAAGAGCTACAGTAGACAGTCTAGGTCCCTTATGAGTAGAGCAATTTTTTCCCTTATTTTTTGCATTGGTTTTCCCATTACCAGTAAATAGACAGATCTTATGATTGATCACTATTTTGATTTTTGTGGTTTGTTGCCTTTATATATAAATGCCCAAAGGATTTTGTCTTTGGAAATATGGCATTGAGAAAACTTGAGTTCATCGATATCTTTCTTATTGCTCATTTTCTTTAATTTTTAAGGTATGATTTTTCAAGGGTTGATTTTTGCCCAAACAATAATTTTCTCAGGGCCTTTGGATTCTGCAAATTGGAGGCAGCATAGAAAAAGGATCTAGGATTCTATCATTTGGGCAATTGCCAGGAAAAATGTTTACTTCTGGTAAATGTTTGATAACTGGCTCTTCTGGAATTGATGACATACTTAAGTTTATATACTATTATAATTTTTCCATCACTTTCTTAAGTTTAGATAATCAATAAGACAACAAATCTGTTCAGTTGTTTTCAATTGTGTCTGACTGTTCATGACTCCATTTGGGGTTTTCTTGGCAAAAATATCAGAATAGCTTACCATTTCCTTCTCTAGCTCACTTACAGATGAGGAAATTGAGGAAAAGAGAGTGAAGTGAGTAGCATTAGTTAAATTCTGAGGTATATATGCTTGCACCCAAAACTGAGTTGGTTCCAGGATACCCCAGGCTCTCTCCCACCTGGCTGATTTAGTAGGTAAGTCCTAGGGAGTTACTGGAGACTACTAGAAGATGAGTAACCTAATCAGGGTCAAATACCCAGTAAATGTTAAAGATTAGAATGAACCCAAGTCTCCACACCAAGCTCAATACTCTACCCTATGCCATTGTTTCTCAAGAGTGGCAATATGATGTAGGAGACAAACTGCTAGATCTGGAATCTAGCAAATCTCAGTTTTGCTACTGACTACTTTTATAAGTTTGGTCAATTTGCTCTCTCCCTTAGGACATCAGTTTTCTCATTTCTAAAATGAGAGGATTAGACAAAGTGAATTCAAAACCCTTTTTCAGCTCTACAGTTCTTTCATTCTGTGACTTGGAATCATATGATCTGAGTCTTAAATCTGTCCCTTATTAACATTCCACTTAATTTCTTTGTGTTTTATTTTATGATGCTGGAAAATGAATATAAAATAATTGCATTACTTAAATTGTAGAATGTAAGGATCAAGTTAAATAATGTACTTAATGTAACAATATAAGTGTATTTTGTAAACATAATCTACTAACATCATTTGTGGATTCCCTCAAGGTTCCTAAATCTATATCCAGCACTCGATTCTATAGAAAAATGTGTCCCTATTCTGAGGATGGTTTTTGCTTTGGAATCATGGGATACCTGAATCTATTCTTTTGGGTATGATAAATTGTTTGATATTTTGAAGAGTATTTTTAAAGCAAGAAAGCAAGAAAAACCCAAAATATGTTGGATGGGCCTCCCGTGGTAAACTTATGATAGACCACAGACAAAAATGGGCTAACAGAGATGATTGTGATCAACATTTTTGGCAGGAATATTCAATTTAATGAAATCACAGGTCTATTTTATTATTTGAGTAGATTTACAATCTTTCTAACTATGAACCTGGACTCTAGTAAACTGATCCTCAAGAGATCTGAAGTCAACAATCTTGTGTCTAAGGTGCTGGACAATTTAAGCAAAGGAGAGCTGGTGACAGTGAAAAGCCAGAAGGGGAGATCTCTAATACAATTGAGCCCTGGGGCTTTACTGGCAGAAAAAAAGTGGGGTCAGACTGGGAACTACCATGCTATCTCAACTGACAGAAACAATTCTTTCTTAGAGATTTCCCCCCTTTATGTGCAACTAAGATCTTGTAAAGTGGCTTATGAAATAGCTGAAGAAGACAATTGAGAGTTGAAACAACAATAAAATACTCTTTAAATTTATCTTGTTTAAGATAGTTAAGACTGGTTAATGCGTTTTTGAGGGATATGAAATCAGTGAAGTTTACTCTGGAGGGTTTTCAGAAGGTATCTTTGGACCTGTGGGTCTGGGATGCATCAGAAAACTTCCTACCGCATAGGTATGTGTGCCATAGGTTATGTATATGGCATACATATAAATATATGTATATTATATGAACATTTAATATATGTTGCTAGATGTGGAATGGGGAATCACTGATTAAATTTCTGTGACCTATCTGAAAACCTTGAGTTCACTGAATATCCCACTTCTCCCTAGAGGTTATTAGTCATCTTATAAAAATTATATTGTTTAACTTACTTTCCAGATGTATATTTTCAAAGTTCCATTAGAATCAAGAGTATTTTACAAAATTTAAAGAATTTGAATATACTTAATCAGTGGTTAAATGAACTAATGAGCAAGTTTGTGTGAACAAGACAGAACATTTCTGAGAAGAACTTCAGATCAGATAGACTTATGGTGCCCTTATATCTTTCTTTTTGAAAACTTCATAAATATGCATCATATATATCTTCTATTAATATAATTTATTATCATGTGTCTTAGTTCCTCGCTTCTCTCTCTGCATTATAGAAGGTATCATCTGGGACACAGATATGTTTATATAAACTATATCTTTCATGTTTCCATTTTTTAATTTATTCTTTGGAGGTAACATTCACAATTTATTCTTCAAGTATTAAACCTGTAGCTGTGTATGATGTTCTCTTGGTTCTACTTCTTTTGCTGTTCACTATCCCATGTAGTTCTTTCCAAGTATTTTTTTTATTTGTCTATTCATCCTTTCTTATGGTACAGTTGTATTCCATGACAATCATATATCACAATTTGTTCAGCCATTCCCCAATTGATAGGCATCCCCTCAATTTTCAGTTCTTTGCCACCACAAAGAGAGCTGCTGTAAATATTTTGGAAGATAAAGATTCTTTTCCTTTTCCCCTTATCTCCTGGGAAAACAAATTCAACAATGGTATTGCTGTGTCTATCATTATAGTATCTTAAAACTTGAATTGCCTGACCACATTAAATATCTTGTTTTTATATATGTCTGACTAAATAGAGTGCTGTTTGAGGTTGAGAGGTTAAGAGATATGGTCAAAGTCACATAGCTAAAAAGCTTCCAGGGAAAGAGTTGAATTTATTTCTTCAGAAGCTAAAGGCTTCAATCCTATCTTTCATGCCTTATTCGTTCACTCATTTGCTTGTTTATTTGTTCATTCATTCGTTTGTGGCATTGAGCTTCCAGGAGATTGCGGAGACAGTGAGAAAAATAAGAAAACTAGCAGATGAAGCAATCTAAGACAAAGTTATAGTTCCAAACAAGAAAATTTAAAAGACAAGTGAGAGAAAGCTTTTTAAAACCTTTTCAGGGGAAAAGAATATCTAATAATAATAAGGAGATAGATGGAAAGTGAAAAATCCCTCCTTCCTCCACCATCACTTTCAAAGATCTATGCAAAGTATTAATAATGACTCTGAGGGGAAAATATTGAGATATAATGCATTATAAATGATAAATTATATGTTGCATATTACATAATACATATAATATATAAATATTATATATCATATATTTCATATATGTAAATTAGTACTACCTGATGCCCAAAGTGGGAAATAATGCTAACTTAGAGACATCAAGAAAGACTTCATGATGGAGACAGTATTTGTGTTAGTTTTGTTGTTGTCGATTATGTTAATTTTGACTTTTTTCCCTTAATTTTTATTTTCTGTATATGTAATAGCTAAATGATTAAGTAAAGATATGTACATATATGTACATTTGTGTGTAATGTGTATATGAATATATTTCTATGATTATAATACATCTATAATATTTGCATATAGATGTATAGATGTATGTATGTACATATGTGTATATATACATAAATATGCTAAAGACAAAATGTTTAACCAATATATACATGTGTGTATATATATATATTCCATGCTAACTAATCTAACACTAAAAATCCCTGAAAAGGAACAGATAGAAATATGTATAGAGCAAGAGCATATCTCAAATTTGCTAATAAAACAGGCAATTGGAAAAGATTAGAACAGGTTCATGAACTTATTTTTAAAATATTTTAATACTAATTTTTAATGTTTTATAACTATTTTACTATAGTAGATCATATTTTTATTGACATGTTTTGTTTTATATATTTAAAAAGATGATTTTGAGAAAGAAAAAAACAAAATGAAAGTTACAGAATCAAAGTTAGCCAAAATAGAAGTTAAAGATTTACCAGAACCTTCATTGGGAATGAAAAAATATATGAGGAATAGTCAGATTTCTTTAAAAAGCAGGAAATATCCTATGTATTATTATACTTAGTCCCTAAAAAATATGGGAACAAACTTAAGACTAGAAAGGAAGGCAAACTGAATATTATTTTCTGTTCTTTCTGGGAATTATGAACACACTCTACACACACACACGCACACACACACACACACACACACACACACACACACAAATCTGATGAACTCTGTCCTGCTGATTCATGCCTTTTAGATTCTTAGAAAGGCTAGCCTTTGGATAAGAGCACCACGTGTAAATACACCATGAAACAGAAACCATAGAGCTGATCTAATTTTTTGGATTATTATTTTAGAGATTTATGTTTGCACATTCAGCAATAATTAGGCTACCATTTCCTCTTAGATATTTTTCTTGCAATTAGGCTTTGCTTTGGTTATAGCTACATTCTACAAATAGCTAGACTTCAGCTCCAGGTGTATATAATACAGGGAAATTAACATGCTTTTCCATTCATTAACTAAATCTAAATTATAATTCTAGAAAAATTTATAAATTAAATACTACCAAATAAGTACATTTTTATATAAAAAATGAATAAAAAACTAACACGAACACCCCAGAGTATTCTTTGGCATATTTTGTAGATTGCTATTTTCAGTTACTGCTTCATTTAATCCTTGTCTCATTTCCAGATTCGTTTAACTCTGTGTTACTTTGGAATCAGACCCCTCCTTAAATGAATTACAAGGCTTTGTGCAAGCTTGATATCAGAAATCTTTCTAGTCTAACAGTTTGTTTTCAACTTTCTGATTGTGACATTTTTCCATCCCTTGGTCTCAGGTAGAGTACTCTTCCTCCTGTTAAAACAATTGAATTGATTAACAGAAAGACCTTCCTATTGCTAGAATTTCCTTCAAAATAATAATGATAATAGCTAACATTTATATAGTGCTCACTCTGTGCTAGGCACTGTACTAAGTTGCTTTACAATTATTATCTCATTTGATTCTGATAAAAAAATCTTGGAATTTATAGAATTCATATTTTATGTAACTTCCTAAGTCAGTATTTTGATTGCACCCCCTTCAAGGCACAGAAGCTTTAAGTAATTCTCCAGCACCTAACAAATAAATTAGAAATTCTTCAAAAAAAATCGTGTGTAGAGACAGGAGGTCCTAGGTTCAAACCCGGCCTCAGCCACTTCCCAGCTGTGTGACCCTGGGCAAGTCACTTGACCCCCATTGCCCACCCTTACCAATCTTCCACGTATGAGACAATACACCAAAAAGTACAAGGGTAAAAAAAAATAGTGTGAAATACTTTTGCTAAAATTAGGTAAATTATATTCACAGCATTCCCCTTACCTATCAAAAAAAAGGAAATAAAATTAATTTGACATGACATAGTCTTGTTTAAGCCATGCTGGTGTTTGTAATTACGCTTCTTTTGCTGGACATTTCTGGACATTTATCTACTGTCCTAGAGTATGCCTGGGAATCAAAGTCAAGCTCACTGAAAAAATACGATAAAAAAAAAATACTCATTCCAATTAGAAAGACTAGAAAGCATAAGAATTAAGGAACTCTTCCTTAAAGTGATTAAGTGGTATCTATCTAAAATATCAGCAAGAATTATTTATGAAGCACCAGCTTAAATCTTCCCAATAGGGTCAGGGATACCCATTATCAACACTGTTATTCAGTATTGTACTAGAAATGCTATCTATAGTACTAAGGAAAGAAAAAGAAATTGAAATAATTAGAATAGGCAATGAGGAAACAAAACTTCCACTCTTTGCAAATGATACGGAAGTATACTTAAAGAAACCTAGAGAATCAAATGAAATGAGTTCCCTTCATTAATGAGTTCCCTTCATTAACGAGTTTAGCAAAGTTGAAAAATATAAAAGAAGCTCACCTAAATCATCAGTATTTGTATATATCACCAACAAAATTTAGCAACAAGAGATAGAAAAAGCAATCGCATTTTAAATAACTAGAAAATAAAAAATACCTGGGAGTCTACCTGCCAAGATAAACCCAGGAACTATATGAACACCATTACAAAACAATTTTCACATAAATAAAGTTAGATCTAAATGACCAGGAGAAAAAAATTAATTACTCATGTGTAGCCTGCGTCAATATAATAAAGATGATAATTCTACCAAGTTAATTTACTTATTCAATCCCATATCAATCAAATTGCCAAAAACTTTAGTGCTAGAAAAAGTACAAACAAAATTCACCTGGAAGAACAAAAGTTCAGGAATGTCAACAGAATTATTTTTTTTAATTGTGAAGGAAGGTGCCTTAGCCATACCAAATCTCAAATTGCATTGAAAAGTGGAAATCATCAAAACAATCTGGTACTGGCTAAGAAATTAGAGTATTATATATAAGTGAAATAGATTGGATATATAACAGATAGTAGTAAATGATTATAGTAATCTAGTGTTTATAAATCCAAGGATCCAAGCTTTGGGGACAAGAATTTACTATTTGACAAAAACTGTTGTGAAAACTGGAAAGCAGTTCAGCAGAAACTAGTTAGAGACCAAGATGTCACACTGATACCAATATAAGGTCAAAATAAATACATGATTTAGATATTAATGATGATGATATAAACAAATTAAGGGAGGATGGAATAGGTTTTCCAGATATTTGAATAAAGGAAGTGTTTATGATAAACAAGAGCTAGAGAGCTTTACAGGATATAAAATTGATACTTTTGATTTAATTAAAAAGGTTTTTTTACAAACAATAAAAATGCTGACAAGTTTAGAGGAAAAACAGTTTTAAAAATTAATTAATCCATTTTTCAGTTGCATGTGGGAGTGATTTTTGACAATTATTTTCTGACATTTTAGTATGCAATTTTTATCTCTTTCTCCCTTTCCTCTCCATCTCCCTGAGGCCATAAATAGTCTGATATAGGTATACCAGTGCTTCATGTAATACATATTTACATATTGCTCATGCCATGAAACAAGATCTTTATCATACATACAAAAAAACACACGAAGGAAACGAAGTGAAAGATAACATGGTTTGATCTACAGTCGAATTCCAGCAGATCCTTCTTTGACAGTGTATAGCATTTTTCATCATGGGTCCCTTGTGAATAACTTGGGAACTTGCTTTGATGCTAATAGTTTAGTCCTTCACAGTTCAACATCATATAATATTTTTGTTCCTATTCCGGTTCTGCTCACTTCACTTTTCATCAGTTCATATAAATCTTTCAGAGATTTTCTGGATTCATCCTCTTCATCCTTTCTTATGTCATTTTGATATTCCATCACAACTATATATTACAACTTGTTCATCCATTCTCCCAATGATGGATGACCTCTCAGTTTCTAATTCTTTCAAAATACAAAAAGATCTGATAAGAATATATTATGTATACTATATTTTCATCATAAACTTATAAAATACTTTATTATATTATATTATAATGATTTTTATATATTTATATGGATGGTTAGGTCCTTTTCCCTTATTTCTGATCTCATTGGGATACAGACCCAGTGGTCATAATGCTGGGTCAGAGAGTACGTATAATTTTATGGTCTTTTGAGCACAGTTGAACCATGTTTTTAAATAGTTTCATCCCACTTTCAATATCATACTCACAGTTGAATGTGTGTTTGTGGGTGTGGGTGTGGGATGAAGAAAAAAAAAGAGTAAGAGCATAGGAGAAGGGAAAGGATAAAGAAAGGACAAAAAGAAAGGCTCATCTGAACAAAAAAAGAGGAGATGTAAAATGAGTTATGTGCAAATATAGTTGCTAAAATAAAGACATAAAGTTTATAGTTATATTCTTCTGGATACAGTCATAAAGAGCCTTGAGCTACTATTTTCTATTGTCCTCTGACTGTCTGTCTGTCTGTCTGTCTCTCTCTCTGCCTCAGTTTTGGCAGAGGTGCCAAGGAGGCATAATTTTGGTTTAGATATAATCAGTTCTCTGTGCAAGCATAATGAGAGTATCTTGGAAGATGGAATATTATTGTATTACAAGAAATGAAGATATTTTAGAGCAACTTGGGAAGACTTGTATGAACTAATGCAGAAGAAGATAGAATTGGGAGAAAAATTTACATTACAAGTTCAATATTGCAAAAAAAAACCAAATTATTTCAAAAGACTTAAGAATACTAATAAATGCAATGGTCAACAATGAGAGGAAGGTTGATGCTAAATAAAGCTGTCTTCCTCATGACAATTAATGAGGGAAGGTAGGAGGTAAAAAAAAGGGGGGGGATGCTTAATAATTAGGGAAAAAATTTTTTTTAAAAGAAATTACCATGGTATAAAAACAAAAAGAAAAGATTGAAAGAAAAATGTAAGGGGAATGATTACAGAATCTCAGAATTGGAATTTATTTTATAGATCAATTAGAGTCATCTGTTTTGAAACAAGAATACACTCTGCAGATAGGTACATAGTTTCTAACTGAAGATCTCTCATGACAAGGAACTGAGTAACTCCCAAGGCAGCACATTCTGCATTGCACAGCTCTAATTGTTTGAAGATGTTCTCCTTAAACCAGTCCTAATAGTATAAAAATGTGTGTTGCAGTTCTATTTGAATAGGCTCAAACTATTCCCTTCTCTGTGCTATTTGACTGAAATTATATGAATAAAGAATTACTTAAGAACAAGACTTACTCAGGAAACAATTCTTATGCAGCAAAATAATAGGATCATTTGGATGGATGAAATGAACTATCCTTCCTTACTTTTAGAAGCCAAGCCATACTTTGTCTGAAACAAAACTATGCTCCATTTATTATGATTGTTTACCTGCTGGGTTATCTGCCCAAATAGAAAAAAGGGAAGCTGTTTAAATGAGTTTAAATAGCTTGGTTTAGATCTACAGGAAAAAAAAACAGAGCAATATGGTAGGTGAGTTGGTCTTGTAGTCAGGAAGACCTGGTTTCAAGTCTTTCTCCTCCACACATTGGTCATTTGATCCTAGATAAGTCTTGACACCTTTCAGTCTTCCAGGCAAATCTCTAAGATTATAAATTGTAGATCACGTACCAACCTGCATTAATGGAGTGAATTACTCTCTAGGAGTTCTCTAGGCTAATGAAAGCATAGATTCAGGGCAAAGCAAGAGCCCTTCTCACATCTCTTAGGAGGCAATTATTTCAAGATCTTGTTGTAAGGACTAAGGTGGACTTCTGAGCAACTCATGGCTATGCTTTCGAAAATGTTTTGCTCCAGTCATCATTATGAGGTGATATATTAGGTAATGTCTCAAAAAAGGGCCAGAGGGCTGAATTGTTAGCTTCACAGCTCACATGCCTGAAAATAGCAAAGTTGGTCTATTATTTTATCACTGCAATGTCTTTGGAATACATCATAAACAGGAATTTATAGTGACAATTTTGTAGGTGTTCTTATATTAGAATGCTAAGAAATGGTAGGGCTTTTTGAAATGAAATGGTTGGACTTTTGAAAAATAATTTCCTTCCAGTTCAAGACAGTAAGAAGAATATTTCTAGTCCTCCTTTTTTTTAAACCCTTACCTTCTGCCTTATAATCAATATTCTAAGGCAGAAAAGTGGTAAGGGTTAGACAAATGGGATTAAATGACTTGCCCAAGGTTACACTGCTAGGAAGTGTCTGAGGTCAGATTTGAAACTAGGACATCTAGTCTCTAAGCCTGACTCTCAATCCACTGAGCTACTCAGCTGCCCCCTTTAGTCTTCCTTTCACTTATCAAGAAAGAGATCCAACCAAATTCTAATTATCCACAACCACACAGAATATTGTTGTTTGTCCTTCATTTTCACAGAGAATCAATGATGTGCCTAATATATTTCAGGCATGGTGCTAGGCAGTAAAGTTATAAATACAGAAGTCAAACAGTCCATGCCATCAAAGAGCATAAATTTTACAATGAGAAAGGAATATACACATATTAGAAAATAACAAATATATGCAAAGGGGGAGGAAAGGAGGAACACCAAAACCAGAATGATTGGGAAGGGACTTGTGGGGAAAGAATACTTGAGATAGACTTCAGAGAGAATTAGGTATTCCTAGAGGCAGAGATGAAGAAGAATAGTCTCCCCTGCCTCACACACAATTTATCCTGTCTCAAAGGTAGAAGAAAGAATAATCTCTGAGATTGGCAAGTTTGCCAGATTGGCTGAAACACAAGGAAAGGGAAAATGGAGCAAATATTTATATAGTGCTTACTATTTGCCAGGCACTATATGAAATGCTTTTAAATTTTGTTTCACATTATCTTTAATAACCCCTCAAGGAGGTACTTTTATTATCTTCAGTTTGCCATTGAAGAAATTGAGGCAAATGGAGGTTAAGTGTCTTGCTCAGTCAGGGTCATACAGTCTGTGAGTGTCTGAGGCTGGATTCGAACTCAGATCTTCCTGACTCACAGGATGATAATTTTGAAAATATACTTACTAGCTCCATTTTCCACATTGGACTTCAAAATTAATAGTTATAGCTACAGACTGACTGACATGGTGTGTATCCGTTGATCTTGCATGGGTCTTAGTAGCCACCCACAAATCCCTATTGTTTGTATTACTTTTTAATGTTAAGAGCTTTTCTCCTAGAAGAGCTTGTGTTCTTTAGTACAACTTACAATGCATCCATAGTATAGTAATCAATATTTATTTGGCATCTACTATATGCCATGTAGATAGTATAATTAAAATATATCTAAAATATCACTGATTTGTATTCATGTTCAAAATATTCATAGCAGCTCTTTTTATGGTAGCAAACAAAACAAAAAAAACCTGGAAACTAAGAAGTGTTTATCAACTGAAGAAAGACTAATTAAAACCTAGTATATGAATATGATGGAACATTATTGTGTAATAAAATATGAGGAGACAGATTTCAAAAAGAAGTGAAAAGATTTATATGAAATGATACAAAGTGAAATTTGCAGAACCAAAAGAAGAGCTTATGCTATAGCACAAATTCTACCTAGAAAATGAACAATTCTGAGGACTTTTATAGTTGATCAAAAATGAAATGAAGAAAAATAGAAAAATTTATATAGTGACAGCAACACTCTAAAAACAAATAGCTTTGAAAGCTGTAAAAATTCTGATCAACACATTGACCATTAATGATTTCAAAGGATCAACAATGAAATATGCTATCCACTACAGAAAAGCAAATGATGCAGGATGAGATAGATGCATTTTTGTATACAGAGATTGAGGGGATTTGTCTTGCTTAACTAAAAAGAAAAACTATTTTTTCCCTAATAGGGTATGATTTGTGAGGGAAAGAAAATAGCCTACTATTTTTTAAATAGAGGTGGGAAAGCTAAAGATGTGAAATTCTGCATGCATTTTCATATGAAGTCATATTATTAGTGTAATTAGTATTAAATGTTTTACTTTATTACATGATATCTCTTACAGAGTATGAGTAAATGTGTGTGATGTAAAAACAAAACATATCAATTAAACTTGCAAATTGAAAATAACAAAATCAAATAAAATGACTTAGAAGATTTGGATTCAAGTCTTAGTTTGGAGGCTTACTAGCTATGTGACCTTGGGTAAGTCATCACCCTTATGCCTTAATTTCTCATCTGTAAGATGAAGGTAATAATATTTGCATTTTATACTCCATGGGGTTGTTATGGAGGTCAACTGTAATGAAAGTACTTAGTAAACTATGAAGTAATATATTCACAACAGCATTATTATTATTATTATTATTATTATTATTATTATTATTATTTATTAAACCCTTACCTTCTGTCTTGGAGTCAATACTGTGTATTGGCTCCAAGATAGAAAAGTGTAAGGGTAGGCAATGGGGATCAAGTGACTTACCCAGGGTCACACAGCTGGAAAGTGTCTGAGGTCAGATTTGAACTTAGGATCTCCTGTCTCTAGGCCTGTCTCTCAATCTACTGAGCTACCCAGCTGCCCCCAACAGCATTATTTTTAAGCAAAACGCTCTTTTGGGTGCTATAGGGGACAAAACAAAACAAAACAGTAGAAATACTGCTTTGAAGGTACTTAGAGTCAAGTTAAGAAGGCACAAGTATATTCATGCATCAGCAGACAGCAGAAAATACAAGGAATAATCAATGACAAATATCACAATATTCTTTATTATGCCAATATTAGGCAATAAGGTGTTTTCAACATTATCTCTAAAAGATGTTTATATAATCTTATGTACATGAAAGATATTTGACCTATAATACAATCAAACTCATAAACTACAGAAATGCCTTTTAATATTTCTAGCATCCCTCTTGGGGCAATTAGGTGGCCCAGTGACTGGGTTGTAAGTTTTGACTCATCTTCCTGAGTTTAAATCTGGTCTCAGACAATTATTAGCTGTATGACCCTGAGCAGGTCACAATTCTTTTTGCCTCAGTTTTCTCAACTATAAAATGAGCTGGAGAAGAAAACACCAAACCACTCTAGTATCTTTGCCAAGAAAACTCAAATTGGAATCATAAAGAGTCAGACAGGGCTGAAATGACTGAAAGACAAAAGCATAACCCTTGGCTCAAAGGGCCATTTGCAAAAGACTCTCCTAATTAGTGGAGATGGATTACTCAATTCTCTGTACTTTCTTTGAGAGAAGAGAGATCCTATTCTTCTCCCTAGCTTTAAAACTTCTAATTTCTTCCATTTCACTCCCTTCAAGGACTTGAGGAGATTATAGAACCACATAGTGTTTTCTTTTTTGAAACTGGAAGTCAGAAGACCATCCCTTCAATTAAGGGTTTAATGAGGAACAAATTTAAGTATCTATAATACTTTTATTAATCCTAAAAAAATAGATAGAGAAAATAAACAAAAAGTAAGATAATTTCCATCCAAATAGCCATTTCTCTAATACGAAGTAATGTTTAGAAAAACACCTCAGATTCAATGTTGTGTTATTTCTTTAAGTATTTTAAAGTTCAGAGGTGGGGAAAAAACACCACCTTTTTATGACGCTCTTGAAGACAAATGATCTTAACTTTTGTACCACATGAGAATGGAATGTGTTCTCTGATCAGCTGAAGTTCAGAAAATTCAAACAATGCAAATAAGGCTGTGCATTGGTGAGGCCAATGCAGAACCCTCTCTGGCTGCCCTGGAAGCACCACTGAGGAACAACAAAGACAGTTGTCGATGGCCCTCTGGCTGCTCTCATAGCGACTTCTGGGTGTATTTGTGACAGGAAATAGAAATTCTGAGTCCTCATCAGAACAGAGATGATCAGTGTCTCTGACAGCAGAAAATATTAGAGAGAGAATTTATCTCACTTCTCCATGCTGAAATGCCAATGGGATTTAGTGTATCCCAACTCTAGGCAATCCTTTCGCCTGAGAGCCCCTTACGAGCCTGCAGCTCATTTGAAGTGTAGGTAAAATCCAGAAGATTCCTTTTTAGGCAGGAAGCACAATAAACCTGAAACTAAAATGACCCTGTGAAGAAGCCTCTGGCTGAACTTCTTTGGGATGGAAGTTGGGATGGAACTCCTGGGATGGACACATTTTCCTAACTTCAGTAGAGATGTTTGCAAATCATCTCACAGAGCTCTTTGCCAATCTTTATCCAAAGAGTTGATGTATCTAAGAATAAGAAATGGAAAGATCTGAGATATTCTTTTTTTGGCTTCTCCCTTTATTTCAGTGCTGTTTGGGAGTCACTTTCAAGTCCAGAAAGTTGAATTAGTTTTATTCCAATATTTATTTTCTGGCAATTTTTTCAATATGTTTTAGCAATGCATGAGGTTTATCACATATGTGCTTCATCGTTTTCTAAAAACACAGACAAAGATTCCAAAGGGATAAAATGTGAAAACGTGTGTATTGTGGGTCAACTAGCTATAACTCACAAAATGAGAATATTTAGAATTTGATGGTTGGGCTTTAGCTTACAGCGAAATAGCATTATTTTTCAATTCTCTATAGTAAGTGATTCGTTAGGACAGTTGGAAGATTTAGGTTTATAATTACAAATGAATCTAAGAAAGACATATGCTTTCTTCAGCATGAGGAACTTCTGGTATGGGAACCCCTCTGTAGATACAAACCACAACTTTTATGAGTATGTAGATAAGTCTTAGGAGGTTATATTAAGCTTATGGAGATTAATTGCAAGAGGGAGATTTGAACCTGTCTCCTGGCACCAAGCTTAGCTCTCAGTTCACTATAAAATGCTCCCTCTAAAATTTCTTGATGATACCTCATAGGTTTTATAATGATCACATAGCTTATGCTCTTAAAAAGGGCTAGAATCAAAACTACCCTCTGGAATTTGACTGTGATGACTTATTAAAAGCATTAAGGTGGATTCTTCTAGTGCCTCTTTCTTCCCTGTACTAAGTCAAATACTTAGGGTGAGAGATGAAGAAAGATGCAAGGTCATACCCATTAGGGATGGCAGGATAGAGTCAGGATTTTCTGAGGAGGCAGGAGACATGAGCATGTTCCTTGTCAGTAGGGATGCAGCTGGTGGATAAGGAGAGATTGAAGATTTTCTGTGATGTGTGGAAGGGAGGGAGGGACGGAGATACTTGGAAATAAATTCTATTAATAATTTTTAAAATAAACAAAAAATTAAGTAGATATTTCAAAATATTTATTGATTGTGCAAGGTCAAAAGGGGGTTACTAGGAGAACTAAGATTTGAACCCAGATCTTCAGGTGCTCTATAGGAACCTAGGTGGTGTAATGGATAGAGTGCCAGGCTTGGAGTCAGGAAGACATGAATTCAAATCTGGACTCAGACACTTACTGCCTCTGTGACTCTGAGTCAGGTAACTGTTTGCCTTAGTTTCCTCATCTGTAAAATGAGTTGGAAAGAGGTAGCTACATAGCAAGAGGGTAGAGTGCTCAGCCTGGAGTCAGAGGACCTGGGCTTAAATCTGACTTCAGATACCTTCTAGCTGTATGATCCTGGGCAAATCACTTAATCCCAATTGTCTAGTCCTTGCCACTCTTCTGTCTTAGAATTGATATTAGAAGGTAAGGGTTATTTTTTTAAAATGAGCTGGAGAGAGAAATGGCAAACTACTCCAATATTTCTGCCAAGAAAATCCCAAATGGGTCACAAAATGTCAGACATGACTGAAAGGACTGAACAACAACTTCAGATGCCCTGTCATGTGCTTATTTCCCTAGACCACACAATTTTTATCTTCTGTATTAGAGATGAGAGGTTTCTTCTAGTACTCTGCAGCTTTCATAAGTTTTTTTATTTCATAGTCAGAATAGAAACCACCACCTTGGACATTGGGATTCTGTCTCAGGATATTTTCATAAGGTATGTTCATGTTTCTGAGAAGAGCTGGTATGTATGCCTTAGACCAGTGGTTCCAAACTTTTTTGGCCTACTGCCTCCTTTCCAGAAAAAAAATACTACTTAGCCTCCTGGAAATTAATTTTTTAAAAATTTTAATAGCAATTAATAGGAAAGATAAATGCACCTGTGGCCATCACCACCCTCCTGGATCGCTGCAGCACCCACCAGGGGGCGGTGGCGCCCACTTTGGGAATCACTGCCGTAGAGGATGACTTTCTTCTCTTCCTGCCCTAACCTCCACCACACAGCATTTTCTTGCAACCTCCCATCTGAGTCTAGACTATGTTGGAGAATGTCAGTAACAGAGAACTGTCACTTTAACTGAGCTGCAGCTCCTGCCTCCTATGACACCAAGAGATGAATGCATGAATTAGCTCCAGATCTATCTCTCTGATGATAACCAACTCTTCTGGGTCTTTTAATAGCTTCCTTGAGGAAGGAGGAAATGGAGCTTGTGATTAGTTATGTTCATTCTTGTGGTTGTCCCCATCAGATTGGCATCTTGTTGCAAACCTGTAGTTTCATTCAGATGGTATTATTGTTTTTCTGTAAAACCAGACCAGGATAAGCATGAGAACCATATATGAATCATGTTTATAGATCTACTGCTTTAAGGAACATCAGGGACTATCTCATTTACACACCTATCTTAGGGAAATGACTAAAACAAATCTCAGGTAGGAGAGATCAAGGGCTACTAACTGTAGCTTTGCAGCAGTAGTTAATGCCAGAGATGGATTTCAGTCTAGAGCCTTCAGTTCTGAAGTCACTGATTTTCTGTATTTTATGTATCATTATGAAATTGCGAACATGAAAGAGTTTTTTCTTCCCAAGTAGTCTAGTATAGTATATAGTATATATTCCCCATTCCCACCACCACCAAAGTTTCTATGGTACTTTCAGAAAATCACTCCCAAGTTATGATTGATAGATCAGTTCTGATGACTCACCAGGACACAGACAAAGGGGCTCTGAGATATTCCTATAGAGTACCAGAATTATTGTTTTCATCTATATATCCAAAAATTACTGAAACCCAAAGAAGAAGAAAAAATCTCTACGCCATTTTGCCTTCTTCACAAACATCCAAGATAGGCTAATTCTGGAGTTGGCATTGCTCTTGTCCTAAAACTGTAAGCTCTTCCACCTAGTTCCATACCCCAAACATCAGTGGTCCTAGATGTTTCAGGACTTGGGCAGCCTTTTAGTGCACAAAGACCTGAAAGACTGACATCTCTTATGACAAGGAAACTGTAAGTAGTATGACTCACTCACTCTAAGAGTCAGCTACATGATGGTGTCTAGGGGCCAGGATGTTGGTATGGATAGGTTAGTGTCCTCCATAAGCCTTAGAGAGAACAGCTTACTCTTTGTTCTAAGTAGGGGTGGTACAGTGAAGAAGAGTCAGGCTCACATAACTAATTTTTTTAAAGCTTTATTAATGTTACTAAAACAAAAGACCAAAACAGATTCCCTTCCTATGATGAAGCTCTGGACCTCAAATATTGGGCTGTCTCTCTCAAGAGACTTAAACAATGACATAGCACAGAGGCCCCAGTTTCTCTGTGACTCACACTGTTTGCTGCCTTGGTTGCTATCCAGTTGCTTTCCTGAATTTGTCAATCCTTACCTGATGGCTGAGGGCCAAGATGTCTGTGACACTGACACAGCCCACAGTGCTCTTTCTTGGGTAAGTTGATGACTTACAGCCTTTTAATTGCCCTTTAAAAGTAAACACTAATAAACTTCCCCAAGCTTTAGTTCATAAATTCACCACCAACTCTGACTTATTGTCTCCCTTGTCTTGGAAAAGAAAAACCTCTTTGATACATGTTGACAAAGTTAAATCATGTACCTTTTGTATTTGGTCAATTGCTCATATCCCCAAACCACTGGAATGTCCCAAGCTATAAATAAATGATCATTTTAAAGAAAATTCGCATGACATTTATTAGAGCCAATGACATCTGTAAGCCCCAGTTCTAAATAGCAATGCCATCTTCATAATATTGTCTCCAGCTAAACAGTTTAGTACAAGAAGAGGAAATGGTTCATTGAGGTTATTGAGGTCAGAGAAGTTTAAATGTTGAAGATCTTACAAGAAGTAAGAGACCTATATAGGCAGATTTCCAGTCCAGGATCTTCCATTCCATCTTCACTGAGTTTCCCATGATGCTATATCAATGGCTATTCAACAACGTGACCTTCCTTCCTTCCTTCCTTCCTTCCTTCCTTCCTTCCTTCCTTCCTTTCTCCTTCCTTCCTTTCTTCCTTTCCAAGCTTTTCTATAAAAGCTACTGGGGCCCTTATGGGGGAAAGGGAGGATACTTCAAACCCAAGATCAGATTTTCTTCAAAGCCACTGCATAGAAGAAAAATATGTTTGTGTTTGTGTTCTCATATATGAATGAATATATGGAGTGTCATATTATGTATTTGTTCTAAGAGGAAGTACAGGATATTCTAGAGGTATCAAATTTAAGTTGAAACAGAAACCTCTAATTTGTACATAAGGATCTGTGTAGACTGTATATACATTTAGTTTTAAAATATGTTTTTTATGTTCAATTAAATTTTTAATTATTTTGATAAATTTTTACAAATGAAATTTCACTCTAGTTTAGGCCACACTAAGATGTGATATGATGTGACCATCAGTTTTTGATGCCTCTGCTTTGTAGAAAGGAAAACTTGGGTTCAAAACATCCCTCTGACACATACTAGCTATGATCTATAGGTCACTTAACCTCTCAGGGTCCCATGAAAACAAAATTTATAGACAAATTGCCAATCTGCATAGTTAGAAGGCATTTCCTTGCTATGAGTAATTACACTGATAAAATCAGAGACAAGGACTACAGTAGTAATGATCATAGCTCATATTTCCATCATGCTCTAAGATTCATGATTGTTTAGAACCTTAGATATCTTGTGAATTTATACATGAAGGAAGTATCACCCATCCACGCTCTGCAAGCCTGGGCAAAGGATTTAGCATATCAGTGTCTCAAGCAAATTTTCAGGATAGACAAATTTGGATTTTCCTCTGGTTTTGTTTTGTTTTTGTTTTGTTTGTTTTTTCTGATTTATCCTACTTACAACTCATTCGTATATGGTTATTTAAGTGTTGTTTTCCCCCATTCAACTATTAGTTCCTTGGGAGTGAGAACTATCTTTTACCTTCCCTTTGATTTCCAGAACTTAGCTAGTAGCTAGCCCATAGTAGACATTTATTGACTGACTGACTGTTCAAATTCCTGGTCGGTCAGTTCTATATATCCTTTTGGGGGAGTGTACCATAGTTCTGCCTGTTTCAGCATGTAACTACTGCAGTATTAATCTTGTACTGAACAATTGGAAGCCAAATCTATCCAGACTTCCTGGGATTGTACAGACAGAATTATTTCAGATATGCCTGACCAGCAGCTGAGATTTTGATAGGAAGATGAAAAAAATTCCATTTTCAACACAGTTTTCTGTACAGTCTCATAGCATTCTGCTGTTAAATCAAACTTCCCATCTAGTTCCAGACATGGGAGGATTTAATTCAGCTCTTCTATTTCAAAAATTAAGTGTGGAAGATACACTTCAGAAAGCCCTCTGTTAGCTGCTAAGACCTAGATAAGAACAAGATATCCAACAAGAAAAAAAAATTAATTGCTCTAGCATTACTCTCCGCTGGTGTGATTTATTTTAAATTGCATGGAGAGAAGGGAGTGAGAGCTGAACTTCAGTTCAGAAAATTACATAAGCTCCGCATACCCATGTTGTCTCTGTTAAGCTCAGATTCTAAGGAGAACATCCCTAGGGTCTGAACAAATTGTTAATAATAATGAAAGACTTATCTAGCACTAGCAGTAACCTACATTCTAAAGCAATAGGTTTGATGGCCTTTCACTGAAAAAAAATACATATATATATATATATATATATATATATATATATATTTCTTTTCCTACAATGTGATACTTTAAATAGTAGTTCATCCAAACATGATACCTTTTAATAGGATATACTGTTATACCTTTAATTTTCAAGAAACATATTCAGCTATGATTTAGAAAGTTGTATTTTTGACTTAATATAAAAATAGGATCTGATATGAATAAACAATGGTCATATTGTTAGGCATTGTTATTTATGTCATATATTTGATGATAATAAATTAGGAAGAGGAAAGAAGAGAATTAAGGTGGGGATAAAATAGAAGGACAAAAGTCCTACACTGAGGTCATGGAGCTAATGGGGTCGTTCTCATAAAAAAAATAATGTGTCTATTTCTACTGTACTGGCTCTCTGATGGTCTTTAGCTGAGAAATGACTCTTTCTGAAGTCCCCAATATTGTCCTCCAAAGGGATGAGAAAGGAGGGAGGAAGAAGGAGATCCAGAGAGCCAGAGAGAGACAGAGACAGAGAGATAGACAGAGATTAGTAAGGGGGATACTGACAAATCCAGAGTATGTGCTAGATAAGATAGATGATAGGTTGAGATAGAGATTAATTATAGATAAATGATAGATCAATATATAGATGATATATAAATTATAGATATGGTATTAATTAGTCTTCTAATAGGGGAAGAAAATATATAAAGGTAGTGACTATCAGAAAACTGAGGAAAGATTTGAAAGAAGTAAGGATGCTAAGTGGATAGAAGACTTAGAAGGGGATATGATTGTACTATTCCATATCTGAAGACCTATGATATAACTGAGGAAATGTATTTGTTAAATTTGTTTCAAAGGGAAGATAAAGAAAGAAGCAGATTTCAGAATGACAAGCAAGAACTTCTTAAAGTCTCAGAGGACAATGGTTTGCACATGAGATAATGAATTCCTCAATACAGTACTCACAGGAAATTTTTTTGTATTTCTTAAAGAACTATATAAAATGTGATTTATTACTTAAATTGATTCATCTGGTAAGGAGTTGGGTTAAATGTCTTTAAGATGCCTTACAATTATGACTCTATGATCCTATGATTTAATGGGAGTAGAGTTTGGCAATCTAGGACAACAACAAAAAAATGGTCATAGTAAGTGGCATTAACATTAATGACTCTTTGCTAGGATTATGGAATTGTCCCCTCCAAAAAGGAAGGAACAACGCTAACAAAATTTCAAAGCAGAAGAATTTTGTCTTTGTCTCCTTACTATCATCATTAGTTCCTCTTTCTTACTGAAACTAGACAAATGTATCTATCCTATATATTGTTCCTCTTAATCCTTGGCAAAGCCCAACCAGATAAAAGCTCAAAGTATATGGCTTCCCAATGGCATTTTATTTTTGTAGGGAAGACTCATTGCTGGTATTTTACCAAAGCACATTCCTTGCCATATTTGATTAGTAAAGTGGAAAGATGTTTGAGAAAATCTGACCATGTTTTTCTTCCTTTTTGTTGCCTTTGTTTTTACATTGTGGAATCTCAATGCCTGACTTTCTGGAACCCCAAGGATCCAGATGATTTCCCATTTTTGCGCATCAAAGCTCTATCCATTTAATTAACACCATTAAATTCTAGGATTATGATGTCAAATTCAATTATCCCTCCTAATCTCTCTGCTGACCTCCAATCTTCTACTCCCAATTGTCTTTCAGACATCTTGAACTAGATGTCCAGTATACATCTTAAACTCAACATGTCCAGAACCAAACTTATTATCTTTCTCTAGAAACCTTTTCCACTTCCAGACTTCCCTTTTATTGTCAAAGGAATCACCATCTTCCCAGTCCCCCAGGCTCACATAAATACCATCCTCAATTCTTCACTTTCTCTCACCCCCCTCATATTTAATTGGTTGCCAAAGCTCTTAGATTTCATTTTTGTAACATCTCTTAAATGTGCCTCCTTTTCTCTTCTGATATTGTCACCACACTGGTACAGGCTCTTATCACCTCATGCTTAGATTGTTGAAATAGCCTGATGGAGTGGCTGCCTGTCTCAAGTCTGTCCCCTCTCTAATCCATCCTCCATTCAGCTGCCAAAATGATTTTTCTGAAGCACAGGCTCAACCATGTCACTCCATTACTGAATACCATAGTGGCTTCCTATGACCCCCAGGATCAAATATATTCTCTGTTTGGAATTCAATCTCTTAATATTCTAAACCACTGCTATCTTTTCAAATTGAAATAGAGAATTCCAGGCACTAAAAAGATATAAAACTCATATTAGTTATAATGTCCAATTTTAGTCCTTGAAAAGTGTTGATGAAATATGCTTCCCTTTATAGAATAGAGGAGCAAGGGACTATGGATATAGAATAGAGTAGATGTATCAGATATGGTCACTACATCTACTGGTTTTGTTTATATATTTTGTTTGTTTGCTTGTTCATTTTTTAGGGGAAGGTCAATGGATGATAATTGGCATTCTACTTGATCTTCATATTTTAAAATGAAACCAAGTCCTTCAAATATGAATGAACTTGTTGAAAGTCAAAGAGCTCATTAGAGGAAGAGCTAGATCTCAAATCCATGTAGTTAAAACTTAGTGAAAAACAAGAGAATTGGGCCCTAGGGTTGACCAAGCATTAGAATTCTCAGTTGATTAAAACAGATAAATTAGTATTATTCAGTCCAACTAAAGGAGCAGACTATAAAAATCACAGTGGAGAAAAACTCTATAGCAGTGATTCTTAAACTTTCTGGCCCTAGGACTCCTGAGTAATCTTTCTATTTTTTAAAACCTTTATCTTCATCTTAGAACCAATACAAGTATTGATGCCAAGGCAGAAGATTAGTAAGGGCTAGGCAATTGGGGTTAAGTGACTTGCCCAGGGTCTAAGGGCAGATTTGAATCTAAGACCTCCTGTTTCAGCCTGGATCTCTATCCAACAAGCCTTCTAGCTGCTCCTCCACCCCTATATACTCTTAAAAATAACTTCCACATGTGGGCTACAGTTATCAATATTTGCCATGTTTTAAATTAAAATGTCATTATTAATATGAAACTAATTTTGAATTTCCAGCCCTCTCAAAGGGTCTCTAAGATGCCAATGGACCCTCAGATAACTCTTTGAGAATAACTATGCAGTGTTCTGATGCTCTGATCATACAGCTACACAGTTGTATGATGAAAGAGGAAGAGTCTTTGCCCCATATGGGAGAAGTACTTTTTGTTAAGGCTATTTACTACTTCTTCAATGGGCACCCAAAGACTATGTGAAAATCTTCTGCCATCTAAAGCAATGACAACTGACTGAGTCAGTCACCCCTAGGTAATTTTCCTACATGGCTTATTGATTAGGGCAATGAAATATCCTAGACATTGATCTATAGCAGTGGTTCCCAAACTCTTTTGGTCTACCACCCCCTTTCCAGAAAAAAATATTACTTATCCCCCTCTAAATTAATTTTTTAATTTTAATAGCAATTAATAGGAAAGATAAATACACCTGTGGCCATCACTGCCCCCCTGGATCGCTGCAGCACCCACCAGGGGGTGGTAGCGCCCACTTTGGAAATCACTAATCTATAGACTACTAGCTAGAGGGTAGCAGGACATCTCTGGAGATGAACATGAAATAGATTCCAAGACTGAGTATGGAAAGAGCCTTGAAGATGTTCTCTGATGGAGAATATGTACACTCTGATGAGAAATGAAAAATAGAATTCATTCTTCTTTTTATCATCTAGCATTTAAGGTTCTAAAGTTTGTAATGTTGAACTCAATGCCATTTCAAGGGTCAGTCTTCTAGAGATCCTTCATGCTAGACCACGTATCCATTGATATAGACTTCTTTCTGTGGGCTTCTTGTCTGTATTTTCAATACAGCACTTTGGTAAAACAGCTTCTGATAATCCCACTCCACTGTGTGAACCTGGGAGTTCCTTTCAGAGCTATCAGAAAACAGATGAAAATGTCTTGGAGACTTTTCTCTGTTAGATTAGGAGCACATGCATGATCTCAGCTAATACATTATTCAGAGGGGAAAAATGTGAGCTATAAATGAACTTGGAGGAGCTCAGCAGTCATTCAGGATGAGAATGACCAATTGTTTGGCCCCAGCTACAATGAACAAGTTGAATTCCTTCTCGTACAGTAACAGAGTGGGTAGAGAAATGACAAATGGGCCAACAGTGTCTTCATATCTTTCATGAGCTCTGACATCCAGTGAGTGGTGACCCATCACTGTTCAAAGGATAAATGTACACCTCCCTTCTTTTCCTGCAGGGCTACAACCCTATGACATAGATAGAAGAGCTCGAGTTCCAGAGGACATGTCAACATCTGTACACTATGGACTTGGCTGGAGCACAGGAGTCACCTAGGTGTCTGAGATCACTCAGGCAGTTTCTTCACATGTCCTACGTCCAAATCTGGGGAATCCTTTATGTGTCACCTACTGGGAATGAAAAGAAAAGCCAGGTCATTGACAAAAAGTCATTTTGTATTATTTGATCTGAAATGTTTCTTTCTGAGCAGAGTACAGTGGCATATGTGGTGCATGGCAGACCTTGGGTTGTTTGTACTATAATAGATGGTGGATGTAGAAGCTAAAGGATGGACCCCGAAATATTTTCTTTTTCACTTTTTGGACAAGCAATTTTAAAAGTTTAGTGCTAATTAATTCTCCATTCCCCATTAGTGAAAGGATTCTATACTTCTATCCGAAGGAAAAAGAAGGAAATCCTGGGCAAGAGACTAGGCCAAGGCTTACATAGGCTTGCAGCCCAGAGCACTTTTTCAAAGGTTCCAAATTAATTCCTAACTAAGGTCAAAAATATCACTAAAGCAAAAATAAAAAGTTAATTCCTTGCTAGTGATTGTGTCAGATCTCATCCTGCTTCTCCCAGCACTGTGTCTGAATGAGTCTTTAAGCCCTTAATGACATGTGAGAGACTTACTTGTAAATGTTTACAGTCCCCTCCCTCAGAGAGTTCAAAGCAATGGACTAGTATATAATAATTGAATTATTTTCTAAATGTGGAGGTCAATGAAACAAGCTGTTTGTTTTTTTTGCCAAATATATTTTTAATGTTTCTTAAAAATAATAATGACAAAAACCTTAAAAACTGATCATTTACAATAACCTAGAAAAGCTTATATAAATGTACAAAGAAAAGATTTTGAAAAGCCAAAGAACACCTTCATGTGAGTTGCAAAGGTCAAGATTTGATTTAGAACAATCTTCTCCAAAGAATAGCTTGAAGCCTGTTAAACCATATCATTCTCTTGGCTTTGGATTGGCCTGGAAATTGGCTTTTGAAATAGAGAATTGGGTCATAGGTAGAGAGTAGGTAAGGTAATGAAAACACAGAAAACAAGAAATAATAATTTTGAGATAACAACCATAATATAATAACTTAAAAAAACCTTTACCTTATGTCTTAGCTATCAATACTTTTTAAAAATTTTTTTAAATTTGTTTATTTTAAAAATATTTTTCCATATTTACATGATTAATTTTCTTTCCCTCCCTCTCCCCTCCTAGAGCTGACAAGAAATTCCACTGGGTTGTACAAATGTTCTCACTTGATACCTATTTCCATATTATTCATTTTTTTCTATAGAATGATTTTTTAAAAGTCTAGGCCCCAAGTCACATACCCATGAAAACATGTGATAAGTGATGTCAAATGCTTTGCTTTTTTCATTTCTACTCCCATAGTTTTTTCTCTCAATGTGCATAACATTCTTTCCCATAAGTCCTTCAAGAGCATCCTGGCTTGTTGCATTGCTACTAGTAGTAAGGTCCATTATATTGTATTTTTCCAGAAATTTTCCAGAAAAATTACTTTTTCTGTACAATGTTCTTCTGGTTCTACTTATTTCCTCTGCATCAGTTCACTAGGTTCTCCCAGTTCATATAGAAAGCCTCCAGATCATCATTCCTTATAGCACAATAGTATTCCATCATCATCATATGCTACAATTTATTCATCCATTCCCCAATCGAGGGACACTCCTTCATTTTCCAATTTTTTGCCACCACAAAGCACAACTATGAGTATTTTTATTTTTGTGCAAGTATTTTTCCTTATTATCTCTTTAGGGTACAAACCCAGCAGTGGTATGGCTGGCTCAAAGGGTATGCATTCTTTTAAAGCCCTTTGGGAATAATTCCAAATTGCCTTCCAGAATGACTGGATGAATTCACATTAGTTATTCATTCTAAGACAGTAAATCATCAAGGACTAGGCAATCAGGGGTATGTGACTTGTCTGGGGTCAAAGCTAGGAAGCATCTGAGTTAGATTTTAACTCAGGTTCTCCCAACTCTAGGTCTGATGTTCTATCTACTGTGCTACTTAGCTGCCCCAATAATAATATTTTAACAAGTAACTTCTTCTCCATGGTTTTGCCAAAGCCTACTTTATGAACCAAAGGTTCAAAATTAAACATGTGGAGGAAGGGTTCTCATGTAGAAGAAACAGACTTCTTCTGTTTGGCCTTAAAGGACACAACCTGAAGGAATGGTTAGAAACTGCAAAAATGGAAAGTTTAGTTTGACATCCAGAAAAAACTTCATCATTTAGAGCTACTCTACTAAATATAGAGTGTTGCCTCAATGGAGGTTTTCAGGTAGGTCCTGGACAACTATTTTTCAGACTTATTGTAATGGGAACCCTATGAAGGGTTTGAGCTGGACAAGATGGCTAACTGGATCCCTTCAAAATCTGATTTTGACTTGGATCACGTGAATGTGCTTAAAAAACCTGTAAATTTGTATAGGATTGGTAAGGATTGAAGATGGAGGGAGGTGAGAAAAAGTGGTTCAGCAAAAGAGAAAACACATAAGCTGTGTAATGTTTGGCCAAATTATCTGGATCATCTTCATAATCAGATAGACTATTATGAAGCAGTCTAATAGGCTGACCAGAGATAGGTTAAAATTATAATTGGAAAAATTAGGTCAAATCTTAATCCATTTGATTAATCTCTACTCAAAGACTGAGACACAGAAATATATAATTCCTTTGCCAGAATCACTGATATTTCAGCAAATTCTGGTACACAAAAGTCTCATTTGAAGGAAGATAGAATGTCTCCTGGACAGCTAGCTGTCTCATGTGGATAGAGTATAAGACCTGTAGTCAAGAAGACTCATCTTCCTAAGTTAAAATCTGGACTGACATACCTATCATATATGTGACTTTGTACAAGTTGCCTAACCCCATTTGCCTCAGTTCCCTCATCTGGATAATGATCTGGAAAAGGAAATAGCAAACCACTCCTGTATCTTTGCCAAGAAAACCTCAAATGACGCCACAAAGAGTAAGAAAAACAACTGAGCCGCAGAGTCCTCCATCAGTGGAGATCTTCAGGAGAAAGCTGGGTAATGACTTCCCAAGAATGTGTTTTACTATTTGGTTTCTGAAATCTCTTCCATTTCTCTGATTTAGAAAGTTCTGAATTCTTTTTCAACTTTGAGATTTAGTCATTCTAATGTATTCTCTCTTTTATGGAGTAAATCTGCAGTAAAACATTTAATCCCAATAACATTTTATATAACATTCATTTGGCAATTGATTTTGCCTATTTATGTTTTCAAATGTGTCTGTTTTGTGTGTTTAGATGATCAACTCTTTAATAGCAAGAATTATGTTGTGACATTATCCTTGGGATAGGGGTAAGGACTGAATCTGTAATTCCATTGGTGGAGAATTCAGCCAAAGCAGGTCTGTACCTTGTTTGTAACTTATAGTCTTAGAGAGTAGTTTCAAGCAATGAGAAGTTAAATGGCTTACCCAGGGTCACAGAGTAAGTCTAGGAAACACAGAATGTTTTTCAGTTTTTCTTATCTTTAAAGTTGATTCTTTATCCATCATGACAAATTGCCTATCACATTATACTTGTAGCTATTTAAATTCTCCACTGAGCCTAGATTAAAGAAATATATCATTCATTTTGTTGTCATGAGAGATAATGGGATAAATATATTTCAGAATGGTGACAAAATATCTAACATGAAATGAAAATAAAAGCTGTACATTTCATTAGATCGAAATGAAAAGCCTGATTATGATTTGGTGAGAATAGGAAAACTTCAGACTATTATTGAGAGTTTGGCAAAAGAGATACTAAGACTGTTGTTCCTATATTTTCCTTTTTAAAATAAAGTGGCAAAGTGGATAATGATCCAGCCTCAAAACCAGGAAAGGCATTAGGATACACAGTGAATAGAGTACCAGGTCTTATATTGGGAAGACTCAAAATCTGTTCTCAGATATTTACTAACTATATGACTGTGAGCAAGCTACTTAACCCTGTTGGCCTCAGTTTCCTCATCTGTAAAATGAGCTAGAGAAGAGAAAGGCAAACCACTCAATAGCTTTGTCAAGAAAACTCCAAATAGAGTTACAAAGAATCAGAAATGATTGAAATAACTGAAAAATAACAAAACCAGGAATTGCTAGGATCAAGTGCAGAAGTTTCACATACTGGTTGTGTGATGCTGGGCAGATTACTTACATTCTCAAGGGTTCTAGGCAATTTTATAAGCCTATGAATTTAAAGAAGGGGTGGACCTGCTGGGGTGAAAGTTACCTTCTCTGGGGTTTCACTGCATACCAATGAAATCATAGGTCCAATCCCTTCCCTTTCCCTTTTTCTTTTCATTAAGCAATCAGGTTTCTATAGCACAAGAACTTGTGCCTATCAATAGACAATATTGATAGAAATATATTGGTTGAGTTTAGGTCAAAGCAACTCATGAAAACCCCCTACTAAGTGGTGTTGGGTGGCTAAACTATATCAGTGTGTGCCCATATTGATGAAAGAAAAGCTTTTTTAAAGTATTGAATTATCCTCTAACATCTTTAAAAGATTTTAAACAGATACTAAACAGTTAATTAGTGAGCTGAATTTAAACTTCAAGGGGATATATCAACAGGGAACAAGTCAGAAAACTCTAGGAAACAAAATTAATATTTATTTTACATTGCACTTAATCTAATTGCAGAACACATCAAAATCACATCTAAATAATAAGCCATAAACCATTTTTCTTACTTTTAAGATTTTTATCTCTTCCCCACCCTCACTTCCCTATCTTGGAATGTTTATTCTCTTTATAGTTAATGTTTAAGGAGACCTATTTTTTATGGATAATTATCTCTTTGTAATGTCTCAATTTCAAGAAAAGCAAATTGATTTGTTACAGAAAATGGCATTGGTAGTCTAAAAGTATTAGCAGCTATTGCTAAATTTAAAAGATAGATTAGTTTTAACATTAAACAGACTTGATAAAATATTAATGCATCATTTACAGTTTTCTTAGGACAGAGTAGTGTCTTTTGGAAAATCACTGGATTTGGAGTAAGAGAACCTAGGTATTAATCTCAACCCTCCTACTAACTGTGATGTTGGGCAAGTAATTTGAACATTCTGGGTCTCAATTACCTGTCCATAAAATGAGAGAATTGGATTATATGATAACCAGGTTCCTATATAGCTCTAAATTCCATGATCCTAAGTACTTCCATATTCAGTAACATAAAATATCATTATCTCAGGATAATTTCCCCAGATGTTTGGGGTATGTCATTTTTAAATATATGGATCAGCTCCTAAGGATTTTTTCTATGAAAATGGAAAAGAAGTAAAGTGGAAAGAATGTAAAGATTTAATGAGATGCAAAATAAGCCAAAATCCCCAAGTATATAAAACATCCTAGGATTTACAGAATTAGGAAAATTATAGGAACTCTCTCATGTCACTAGTTCTATATTATCAATGTTCTGCAAAATCACTAGTTCAAAAAAAGGTCCCCTTGCTGACTCATCAAACTCGAACTACCTACTACAAATAGAAGGATGTTAAACTTTCCAATCCTGCCCATCACTCCAGTTCCTGCTGTTTCCTACCAACTTAAAACAGATGTTGGTGAAATTCATAAAACATAGATAATAATTTGTTGTCCAATCATTTTAGTAATGCCTGACTCTTCGTGCCCCATTTTAGAGTTTTCTTGGCAAAGATGCTAGACTTTTCTTGACAAAAATACTGGGAGAGTTTGCCATTTCCTTCTCCAGCTCATTTTATAGATGAGGAAACTGAGGCAAACAAGTTTAAGTGACTTATCCAGAGTCATATAGAGTCCCTGAGGTCAGATTTAAATTCAGGTCTTCCTACTTCTATGTCTGTCCCTCTGTCTGCTGTATCACCTAGCTACTCAATAGCTAGCAGCTGGCATTTGTATAGCTCTTTAAAGTTTGCAAAATACTTTGCAATGACATCTCATTTTAACTTCACAACCACCTTAATAGGTAAGTGCCATAATTATCATCATTTTACAAAAAAAGAAACCAAGACAGAGACTTAAGTGACCTGTCTAAGGTCTTACTAAGTTAAGTGCCTTAGGACATATTTAAATTGTGGTCTTTCTTGACTCCAAGTCCAGAGCCCTAACCATTATGAAATATAGCTACTTAAGGGGCACCACGTTTGTTGGGGTTTTTTAATGCTTACCTATTCAGTTAAAGATTTTTAAAATTAGTTATTTAGTTTCAAGTTGTTGCTTATCAGTCATGGGATCATGGAGTTAGAGCAAGAAGGGGCCTTAGGGGCCATCTAGTCCAATCCTTTCATTTTATAGATGAATTACTTGGACCCACAGAAATTATGACTTGCTCTGGTTCATATGGTAGTAAGAAGGAGAACTGATATTTGAACCCAGGTCTTCCAACTTCAAATACAGTGCTTTTTCCATTGTGCTGTGCTGTCTCCCACCAACTGGCAAGCATTTATTGAATATTTACTATGGACCAGGCAATGTGCTAGGCGTTGAGGATAAAAAGACAAAAATAAAATATCCCTTTCCCTCCAAAAGTCTACATCCTATTGGGGGAAGAAAAGTACATATGTATAAAATAAAGACAAGGCAAATTCAGGTGGAGGGGATTCAACAGACAAGCAGATGGAGTTATTGGAAATGACTTCAGCAGGTGTAACTTGAATAGAATTTTGAAAGGATCCAGAAAAATTTATCCACAATATAGTTATGAACAAGTTGACTTAAGCATCTGTTTACTAGAAAATACATTAATGGCCTGAAGAAATTAGCACACATTCTTAAAATGCCAGGCATATACCATTATGGAAGTTATAACCTAGAAGAATCCACCTAGTCTGGCATTCATTCATTATGTGTGAAGGGCTTGCTGAGCCCTTTTCAGGACTCCTTTCCTCCTTTTCTGTCTATCTGCCATCCAGCTCTCACCTGTGGTTCCCATAAGCTGTAGCATGTACACTGGCCACATCCCAGTAAACCATCTCAGCAGATGAGCCAAACCAGACTGAAGGTAACTAACAGGTCTCAAATCCATCATTGAGTTGGGGTAGGGATCTACCCCAGGCATGTGAAGCTTTCTCCTACAAATTTCTACTACATAACAAAGCATTGTGTGCTTTGACCTTATAAATACTATTTCATTTGGTCCTGAAAACAACCGTGCAAGGTATGTACTATTATTTCCATTTTACATTTGAGGAAAATTGAAGCAAACAGGGTTAAGTACTTTGCCTAGAGAGTCACACAGCTATTAAGTGTCTGAGACATAATTTGAACTCGTCTTCCTAACTCCAGGTCCAGTGCTTTAGCTACAACATCCCCTAGCTGGAATTCCAGAAAGAGGAGAATATAGGGAAATTCTGTTTATCTATGTGGTCCCAAAAAGTTCAAAACAACAAAACTTCTAGTTCAAATAAACAAGAAACAGAAAATCCACATAGAATGAATGGAATGAATGACAGAAAAATTATGTGAAAAGAGGTAGTTGGAACTCTAGTTTCTCTACAAAACCAGAAAGAAGAAGGCCTGGATAAGATTCATAATTATTGACTAAAATTATTCATAGTGGCATATGAATTACTAACAAAGTACTTGAATAGCTTCTTAACAGAAAGCAAAATATATATGCTGTCAATGATATCCTTTTATACTTTATAGAAAGCATTCATGACTGATGTCACAAAAAAATCTATAAATACTTTTTAGAAAATGATATATTGGCAGAATTACAAGAAACACATCCCCTAAAGTCCCAGGGGAAGAAAGGGTTAATATTTATTTGGCAATTATTGAACAAGACTAAAAATATCATAACATTTACATTGCCTTTATTAATTATCACAAATCCTTTGATTCATTTCTATACTCATGTCTTATTCATGTACTGCAAATATATATAATATACCGAAACAGAACAAGTATATTAGAATATTTGTTATCCACATTGAAAATTGCTCTCTATTTAAAATACTCCATCAATATATCATGAGCAATTTATGTAAATATGAGATTTTTAGAGGAAATAATCTATTTGGATTCTGCTTACCCTTAATTCATTTCATTTACTCTAAGTAGAACTAAGTATATCTTCCAAAGAGAAGTTAAATGGATGATATCAAGCTATATGAACCCCCCTGAAAAACACATTAAATGGACCCTTCATCTTGTGAGGTCTTTTTCTAATAATATCCAAACAACATTTGGACTCAGAAAGTATAATGTTCCTAATACATGACATGGAAATGCTGCGATTGAAGGTTTCAAGATTGAATATATATGCCATAGCAAATGTATGAAAGTCAACTCCAAAAAATAGCTTACTTACTGTCTTTTCTTCTTCTCCTCTTTCTCCTCCTCCTTCTCCTTCTTCTCCTTCTACAATTTCAAAATTGAAACATGGACCATAATTGATATGGAAAATATGCTAACAAAAACTCATTCTGTTCATTAATGAAACCAAGATCTGCCAACATAAAGTAGTCATAGAAATATTAATATTTTCTCATCAAAAAGAAGGAAGAGGATTTTCAGAACAGAAGATAAAGTCACAAGATCACAAAGTTAGTTTTGGAAAAAAATGGACCTTGAAGGCTGAAAAGAGACATCTTTTATTGTATTTGTTGATAGAGAGTGGTTTACTCCTAAATATGGAGCCAAAGAAACAGCTGAAACTTAAATATTCGGTCCAAAGTTTGATGTCTGAATGACCTTGGACAACAATATGTCCACAAGAGAAGAGCAAACAAAGGGCAGAGTGATGTGTGCTTGTGGAAGCAGAGGAATTTGTGATGGCAATCCAGGACCAGATCCTTGCCACCAAAAATTACAGAAGGTTATCCTAGACTTCGTGATCAAAGTAGTATTTAAAAGGAAATAGAATACATCACTGCAGGCTGTAAAAATTTAGGCACCTACTAAGTATTTAGCAAGAAATGAGGTGGTAGCTGGAAATAAATGTCCGAAAGTAATTATCTTTCATGGACCAACAAATCATAAAATCTGTTTTTATATATACAACAAATACAGGCCTCAAAATAGTGTGGGGGAACTCAGCCAATAAACCATACTGGAATCAGACCATTATTATAGACTGATCTGATGCCTAAAATTGCCTAAATTGATAACACGCACACACACTCCCTAAAGAATGTTTTTAATAGATCTTGCCAAACTAAATATTTATAATCTCCATGCTACATGAAAGAAAAGTTTGAGAATTTAGAGACCTTGTAGAGGAGATCAAAATCATGTGGGAATAGGATGAAATATAGATGATCATTGTTGCTCTTTCTGCCCTTGGAGATGTGCCAAGGAACTACAGAGGATGAGCTTAAATGCGAATACTTTCTCCCCCAACTATAAAGAACAGTAATTATATCCACCTTTGCAACTGTTCGGTCATTTCAGTCATGTCCTGACTCTTCCTGACCCCATTTGGGGTTTTCTTGGCAAGGATACTCATTTCCTTCTCCAGCTCACTTGACAGATGAAGAAACTGAGGCAAACAGAATCAAAAGACTTGCCTGAGGTCAGACAACTAGTGTCTGAGGTCAAATTTGAACTCAAGTCTTCCTGACTCCAGACCAGGTGCTCTTTTCACTGTACCACATAGATAATTTTGCAAGAGACTGAGAATAATTTTTGTTCTTATCTCAATTTTTATTGATACCTTGTGTTCTTACATCATCTTTTATTTTTATATAATTATTATTTTTTCCATATTATATGTCAATACAATTTCTTAATATTCATTTTCTGATATTTTTCAATCCATACTCTTTCTCTTCCCCTCCCTAAGAAGACAAGTAATATGATATAGGTTGCACACACATTATCATATAATGCATATTTCCATGTTTGTAATGTTGTGAAAGAAGACACATTGCTTACACTAGAGAAATATTCACAAGAAATAAAAAATAGTATGTTTCAGTTTGCAACTGGACTCCATCTGTTCCTTCTATGGTGTTGGATATCTTTTACTTTGGTCACGAATCTCATGGAGCAAAGGATATTTAATAAAAAAAAGAATAATATCAGGATAGTGACTTGTCTCAGGAAAATTTTTATCTGAAGTTCATTAAAAAATTACAGTATAAAGATGGCAATGATGATAACGATGATAATGATATGAAGAAGTGTCATGTAGTCTGTGGAAATTTGGCTGCAGAGTCAGGAATTTCTGGATACAAGTCTTGCCTCTAATACTGTCCAAATGGCCCTGGCCAAACTATTTAATTTTATGTGTCCACAGGAACTAAGAGCATAGGGTGTAGAGAAGGTCCTGATCTGTCTGTATTGATAAAAGTTCCTTACCAGGAGTTCCGTACATTAAATAAATAAAAGGTTTTATAAAATAATAAGAATAGTAATAAAATAGCATTAATATGACCATTAATTCTGATAACAAAATCATATTTCTTTATCACTCTAAGTCTTACAGAGTGGTTTCATCCCAAGAATCCAATGAGGTGACTAATAATAACAATAGCTAAATGTAAAAAAAAAAGTGCTTTTTAAAGTGTTACAAGTCCTATATATGTTATCTCTTTTGATCCTTACAATAATCTTGTGCTGTGACTAGACCTAAGAGAGATTAAATGAGTTACCCAAGGTCATACAACAAGGATCCGAATCTGGATTTGGGCATGTCTTCCTGACTCAAGTTCAGTGCTCCATCTACTAAGTTACTCTGTCTCCTACGATAGTCTAAAGAATAGAAGTGTCATTCATCACTTTTTCGCAGAAAAGAAAACTGAGGTTCAGGTAGGTGAAATGATTTTTCCAAGATCACTCAGTGATTAAGTTACAAAAGATATGTTTTCTGAAGTGGGAGTTGGGAAATCTTCCCTCAAATCAAATCTAGTTTTTATGTATGAAACAGGCTACTTAACTTCCTTACATTTGAATTTACCTATTACATACTCACCTAGTTCTCACAGATATCTCTATAAAGTAACTTTGGGAAAGATGGTCCTAAAGTGCAAGTTACTATTATTAAGTAAAACATGGATTACATTTATATTCCAGAACACAATTTTAAGATGTAGAGCTTTGGCAAGTAGCAGTTATACTTCCATACATAGCTTTTATTCATCAACACATCCTACTTAAAATATGCATTAGCATCTATATAATTCTATGACTTATCACCATGGTATTTAGATATAGAAGCAAACACAATGCGCTAAAAACAAAATGGACTTGTGGGAAGAAAAATTATCTCTAGTTTCCTTGTTTGGGCTTGGTATTTTATTATTAACATTCCCCTTTAAATTTCTGTGACATTTTGAGGACATAACTACAAAATAAAAATACAGTAGACTGAAAAACAATCAATTTTGATCTCTTTTGGCTGTTTTCAACTCTGAATCATATTTCCTGCCCAAGCAATTCAATCAATTATGCAGCTATTTATTCTTAAGATGTTGGTGGAAAATGATTCAATGAAAGTATGGTCAATTTAGTTGCCAATCAATCACAATCAATCAGTCCATCCTCTAGTATATTTTGATTGCTTTCTGTCAACTTAGAACTATGCAGAAAGCTATAGGTTACAAAATGACTTTCTAATGTTTAATCCCCGCCTGTATAGAATTTATAGTCTATGAAGAAAAATAAGACATAAAAGATACACAAAAATAATAGTGAGCAAGAGAGTACTGATATATATATATATATATATGTGAAGTATGATTGTATGCAGATATGATCGTATGCAGATAATTTGGGTATGATTGAATGCGGATAATTTGATAAGTGGAGACTCCATTCTCTTTTTTTCTTCCTTTTCTCCTCTCTGTTCCTCCTAAGATGACCAGATCCTGTTGGGAGTAGCCATGTGGAAAAAGCCAACAGTTCCTACTTTCCCTTTCTTTTCCTCCTCCCCCTGACATTGGGCTGCCCAAAGCAGTTAAAGATAGTCCAAGGGGAAGAGCAAAATAGCAGCTCACATCACTCAGATGACCTGGACCAAATCTTTCTAGCTTCCCTACAAGTACAACATCCAGACCCATTCCCAAGTATCACCATGTAACCTGACATTAAACCCTAAGAATCTCTGCACCTTGTCTTTGACCCTGCTGAAGTACCTTTAGGACTTCTGGGACTTTTGATTCACCCTTCAGCTGAACTCTCTTGTTTAATTAAAATACGTGATTCTTCTAAACAGGGACTGTCTCATTTTCTTATTTTTGTATTCCTTAGCATAGCACTTAGGGCTGCTATAGTTTGGTCAATAGTAGTGCTTAATAATTGCTTTTTGATTTATTCATTCATTTTAATAATTTAAATGGCCATTATTTGATCAGCAGAGGCAGAACTTTTACCAAGATGGCTCACACTTTGAAAAGCAGGAGCAGAGAATTCATAGATAACAATTCTTCTGCAGAAAAGGTGAATTCTTCTTCTTTCTTCTTATAAACATTTCCCTGGACTTTCTAGTGACTTTATGACTACTGATTGTCCAATCTATGGTCATAAAACTAAACTTTTTTTAATTCAATTTCTAAGGGTCTCGAAAGACTTCACTTCTATTATCTTTGTTCTTAGCTTGACAGGTATCAAATATATCTAACAGATTCCAGTAGAATGTGAGGCTGTTTTCCATTTCTTTCTTTTGCTCCTTAGCACCTAGCACAGTCAGAATAGGGAAATGACTCTTCCTTTACCATTGCAGATCAGCCACAGTTCTACAGCTTATTATTTTAGGCAGTTGCCTGGGGCACTGAGAGATTAGGGTCACATAGGGTCAAACAGTCAGCATATGCCAAAGGCAGCACTCAAACCCAAGTCTTCTCCACTCTGAGGATAGCTGTCTATCCACTATGGGCTGCCATCTTTTGCTTCTCATAAGGGGTGCTTGGTAAATTAAAAGGAATACATAAATGGAGCCAGTGAGATTTTAATACATGTCTAGGCAGGATGACAGCAGGGAATGAAATGGAAAGTAACTGACTGAAACCTAGAAGTCACTTCATTTGACCACATTATGTGAGGAAGAAAATAAAATCTCTTGTTTTTTTAATCCTACTTTTCATGATCTATTAGTGTGTATTCTTATGTTCCCTGCTTTCTACAAAGTTTTGTTCCTTTCATTAATTTCCTTGCTCATCCTTTCCTCTTCTTTCTTTGTACTATGAAATAACATTAAAATTCCATAGTCTAGGAAGATTTGCTGGTAATATCATTCTTCTAGATAATATACAAAATGGAAGAGAAACTTTTCTGTTTCCTCCTTAGTTTAAAGAAACAAGAATTTGTATCCAGTCATCACTCCAAAAGAAATATGACTTTAATTTTTCATTGAAAATGTGAATCAACCAGTGTTTCCCCACACAAGACAGTACCCTCCTCTGTTAACGATGAAGTCTGAAATTCTGAGCTTTATCTTTCACAAAAGTGATAGTCAAAGTATCATAATTGTGAAGGCAAAAACGCCACCACACAAGGAAATGATCTCATCAACTCCAAGAAACTAAGTGGGGTTGAGTTGGGTCAGTTTTGTGGAGAGGCACATTTCCCAGGAAATCCAAGAGCATGACAGGAAGGGGCAACAATTCCCAACATTTGACAATGGCTCTCTTCTTTAGTGAGAGGTTGGACCTTAGATGAGTACTAAGGAAAACTCTGGGACATTAGAAATTGTGTCTTTCAGAAGCAATTAAAAAGCAATTATCTGACCAAAGTTGTCATTGGGAATTGGTCTGAAATGAAATAGAAATAGAAGGAAAACGGATTCAGTAAAAATAATCCTGGATTTGGATTCAGAGAACATGGGATCAAATCCCAGCTCTGCTTCTTACTACCTCTATGTACTTGGCAAGTCATTTAATGATTCTGGGCTTTCTTTTCCTCATCCATAAAAAAAAGTTACAGATTGGTTTTGTATTTGAAGACCTTGTTTTTTTGTATGTTTGTTTGTTTGTTTGTTTGTTGTTGTTGATGATGAAACCCTTACCTTCCATCTTAGAATTGATACTGTGTATTTTTCTTTTTTCCCCCCCTAAGGTAGAAGGTAAGGGCTCACCCAGGGTCACACAGCTAGAAAGTATTTGAGGCCAGATTTGAACCTAGGATCTCTTTCTAGGCCTGGCTCTTAATCCACTGAGCCACCGAGCTGCCACCTAAATTATATGGAAATTCATGTTTTTTGAGTCAGGAACTCCTGGTATACTTAAAAAAAAAACACATACTTTTTATCTTAGAGTTAACACTATGTATAAGTGTTTTCCAGACAGAAGAGTGGTAAGGGATAGACAACTGGGTTTAAGTGACTTGCCTGGGGTCATAAAGCTAAGAAATATCTGAGACCAAATTTGAATCCAAGAAATCCTATCTCCCAGCCTGGCTCTCTATACTTTGAACCACCTAGCTGCCCCTGACTTGAAGACCTGTAAATCCCTTTTACCTCTAAATCTATAAGAACGTGAAGCCAAATGATGAGAATTTTTAAGTAACTGGAATTAAGTAAATTAAATTCTATCCTCTATGTAATGGGGAACTGAACATGACAAATGAAAAAGCTAGTATTAATAAAGATTTATTTCAAATGACAGTCTTCAGATTTTATTAACCAATACAGATTAGTCAGAGTTTTATTTTTATTCCATTTTATTTCTATTTCTCCTATAATTATTTTATATTTATTCTAATAGAATATTCTATTCTATATTTAGATATTGGACAATTAGGTGGCATAGTAGATAAGAGTTACTATGCCTAGAGTCGGGAAGATTCATCTTCCCAAGTTCAAATTTGTCCTCAGAAGCTTATTAGCTATGTGACACTGGACAAGTCACTGAACACTATTTGTCCCAATTTATTTATCTATAAAATGAGCTAGAAAAGGAAATTGCAAACCACTCCAGTATCTTTGCCAAGAATTAGGTCACTAAATGGAGTTACAAAGAGTCAGACATGACTGAAATGACTGAACAATAACATTGTGATCGTTGCTGGCTTTTTGATGTACTGCAAGATCCTATAGCACCTTTTGGTTCTGAAAAAAGGCTTAGTTGGGTTCAATATTTTGTTAAAATATTTCCTGTTGTAGTCAACTGAAACTGCACTTTTATTCATTCATCCAATAAACATTTATTAAACTTCTGCTACATCCCAGTCACTGGACTAAGTTCTATAGATAAAAAGGGGCAAAAAAAAAACCAGTCCCTGTTCTCAAGGAGTTTGCAATCTAATGTGAACAAATATACACAAAACAAGCTATATAGAGGATAAATAGGAAATAGTTAAAAGAGGAAAATTACTGAAATTAAGAGGGGTTAGAAAAGACTTCCTGGAGAAGGTGAGATGATAGTTGGGACTAAAGGAAAACAGGGAGGTCAATAGTCAGAGAGAAAGATATAGAATATTTGTATACTCTGAGACCCAGTGATTCCATTGCTGGATCTATTTCCCAAGATCAGTGGGAAAAAAAAGAAGAACCTATATGCTCCAAAATATTTATAGCAATTCTCTTTGAGATGGTAAAGAACTGTAAATTGAAGGGATGCCCATCAACTGGAGAATGAATAAACAAATCATATTATATGATTGTGATGGAATACTATTACGTTGTAAGAAAAAATGAGCAGATTGATTTTTAAAAACTTTAAAAGCTTTACCTGAGATAACTAAAAATGAAATGAATAGAACCAAGAGAACATTGTATTCAGCTGCAGAACAATAGGTAACAGGTATAGAAGAGTTAAGTGATTTTTTTCAACATGTGGAGAGCTGAATCTATCTGTAGGCAGTAGGAAATGAACCCATAGAAAGGGAGAAATTGGACATAAGTGAAAAAGTAGGACAGAGAGGGCAATCTGTTGGAGGAGATAGGATGAAACAGGATCACTTGTAGAAGTAGAGGAGTTTGTCTTGGTAAGGAGGAAAGTCCCTTCAGCATGTGAGACAGGAATGAAGGAAGGAGTAGCAGAAGGCACTTGAGTGAAAGGAGATGAGAAAAAAGGAGGGAAGAGGGCAAAATGAATGACCTCAATTTTTTTTCGGTAAAATATGAGGTAGGATTTTGTGAGATTGAACTGTAAGATTGAGGGTACTGTCCAGTTAACAATATTTTCTCTAGGTCCCTGAACTGAGAAATGGCAGGACAGGCTTCACAAAAGGGAAAGGTTAAAGTGAGGGAGTAGAATCTTCCTCCTCCCCCACACAGGGAGCTGTAAAAATCAGTTACTGATATCTTCCAGTCAAGTAATGGAGACTAGATCTGGTTAGGTAAATTCAGAATTCAAGCTGGTAATGGAAGAGACTGAAACCCTTATGATAATATCTTTCTCTGTATGTATTATTTCCCCACAGGATAGAAATAGGTGAGGCTTGATTTCATTAGGAGCAGCCCACTGGCTCTGAAGACAGGATCAACTTCAGAGCCACTAGAAAGAGGAACTTGGCTTATGGAAGATGTGAATATCACCCCAAATTATCTGTATCCAGGCACAGTTTCTAAATAGTAAGGGTTTAATGGTTTCAGGGAACAGGAAGAAGGGAAATGGTTTAGGAATAAAAGGAAAGGGAAAACTATCTAAATCAGCTATATCTAAGTAAGCATCACCTCCCCCTCCAGAGGGGGAAATGTATACTGAATGGCTTGACTCCAAACTAACTCCCTAAAATAGTCTTCTCATAAGTCCTATATAACTAAATTGAAGGTATATAGTTGGTTTTGTAGAAGATCTACTAGAGGTCAGCTTTGGAGATAACTCAGCTCTGGCAGGCAGAGAAACAGTCCTTCTTGCCCTTGAACCCACAGGGTGTGTTCCAAGAGAGTCCCTGCCAGAGGGCTGGCCTGGCCTTTTATACCAGGTCTCCAACTGCCCCCAACTGCCCCCTCCCTTGGAGTTCTTGGGGGCAGTATGGAATTCTGTGATGCAGCTTCATCCCCTCCCAGGGTCATGGATGCCACAGATTTACAACTGAGATAATAGGGAGAAGGGAAAAATTATAAATCAGATATTAAACTCATTGAGGAAGGAAGGGATGTGATCTGGCAGGGGCTGGGGGTGGGGTGTTAAAGACAATAGTTACAAGAATTTTTATTGGGTATTAGACATGAATAGTATGAAGCCTAAAGGAAGAAAAGTTACTGAATGATGCAGGAAGGGGGGGAAACTTAGAAGTGGCAATGGGGGGCAAGGCATATTTCAATCCCCTTCTTCAACCAGAAAGCTGAGGAGAATGAGTGAAGATGAAGCCAGTACTAGAGAGGGTAGGTAGGTAGGCTGTGTAGGTTTCAATAAAAACTTGTAGATGAAAGGAGTGGGAGAGAAATAGGTTTAAGATGAAGAAGTTGATTGCCTCTTCTAGAACATACATTCCAGAGGGCACAGTGGATGGGATGGATGGTGTTAAGATGAAACTTTGGGGATTGAGGGAGATGGAAATGATGAATTGGATGGTAGAGAGGGTACACTTGGGTTCGAATGATAATCTATAGTAGTTCAGTCACAGATGTGTAAAGGGTATGACCTAAAGAAGATGACACTCCTCTACCCTCCTAGAAGTTTAGCAGAAGATGAGAGATCTAAAGTTGAAGGGTGAAGGTTCTCCACATTTTAGTTCAAGGGATTAGTCTGGCAACAGGAAGTGGATGATCCTTTCTGGTGATATAGGTGGAAATGGTAGCTTTGGGGAAGTTGGAAGATGCCTGAAATAGCCCCTTCTTTTTGTAGCATTCTTGTCCATATATTTGACCACTCTTTTTCAGCCTTCTTTGCTATATATTCTTCAAGATCATGCCCACTAATTGGATATCTTTTAAGATTCTGTCTTGGGTCCTCTTCTGTTTTTCCTATATACTATTTCATTTGATGTTCTTCTCAGCCTCCATGACTCCAATTATCCACACTATAGAAATTATTTTCACATATGTATATCACCTTAATTTCTTTTCTGAACTCTAGTATCCCATCGCCAACTGACTTTGGTCATTGCAGTTAGATGCATTATAAGCATCTTAAACTAAATGTGTTCAAAACAATGCCCTCCCCACAAAAAAAAATATTTCTGTTGAAGGTAGTACCATTATCTCAGTCAATCAAACTCTCAATCTCAGTATTATCCACAGCTCCTGAATCAAACTCAGTCCTCATATTTAATCTATTGTGAAGACTGTTCATTTTTACTTTCACAATGTCTAATTTTTACTCATTTCTCATACACATTACTTTCACAATATTTCATACACATTTTCTTCATTCTACTCATTTCTTATCTATACTATTTCATTACCTTTCTAATTGCTATCTTTGCTTCCAGTTTTCCTCCATTTCAATCCATCCTCCACTGACCTTTTGAAATGATTTCCCTAAAGCACAAGTCTAACCATGTTACCTCCCTACTCAATGAACTCTAATGGCTCCATCCTGTTTTCTCTAGGATCAAGTATAAAATCTATTCATAGCACTTTACAGCATGGCCTCTTCAAGTCTTATACTTTTCTCTCCTCAATGTACTCTACAATCTAGCTATACTGGGCTGCTTGCTATATTTCCAGTTTCAATGCTTTGTCTTCAATACCTAGAATAATCTTGTTCTTCACTTCTGCCTCTTAATTTCCCAGACTATCTATCTATCTATCTATCTATCTATCTATCTATCTATCTATCTATCTATCTATCTATCTATCTTTCTATTCACCCATGCATCCATTCATCTATCTGTCTATTTCTTTCTTTCTTTCTTTCTTTCTTTCTTTCTTTCTTTCTATCTTTCTTTCTTTCTTTCTTTCTTTCTTTCTTTCTTTCTTCCTGTCTGTCTCTTGTATATCCCTAATTATCTTTATTGTGCCTACTCCATTAGAATATGAAGATCTTGAGTACATGGATAATGTTTTTGCCTTTCTTTATATCCCCAGTACAAAGTGCAGTGCCCAGCATATAGTAAGCCCAAAATAGGTGCTTACTGCTTGATTTACTACTTAATTCTTTGTAGACTGGTAATGTGTGTTATGTGTGGTAACTTCCAGTTCACCAGATCATTCATCTAAACCAAACTCCTAATTATCCCACCATCCTGGATAATTGAAAAATTAGTATGCTCTTGTTGAAAGAGAGAGTGGAGAAGAGGAGGGGAATATGACTAATAAACTTCAATGTTTAAAGTCTAACACATGTATTAACTATCTGGAAAATTTTAATTGGATGTGGTCTTAACTTCTCCTAATACATCTTTGTGTCTTAAGATTTACTGCATGTTCCCCTGGGAAGTGGGTGTAATGGTATATTTTGGAGTTGAGGGAAGTTATTTTCCTGAGTGTACATGTGTAGGTGGTTGAATTTACAGTTGCTGGCATCCAAAAATATATTTGTGACAGCAAGATTCCCACAGGTTCATTTCAGCTGTCACAAAACTACTCAACTGGTTATGTGATTTCTTGAGTAAGTGCCTAGAGTAATGTGCTAGGCAGCAAAACACATACAAGTTCACATATGTACATAAGAATGTATCCAACATATGGGTATGGTAATTCTTTGGAATAAAATCAGTCAGTCAGCAATATTTAACAAATATATACATATGCTATTGGAGATAGGCTAAATTTCATAATTTCTATCTTCTAAGAGTTTGTATGAAGGAGAAGCTGGAGGAAAACACCAATAAATCCTATAATATGTCAAAGAAGTTCAGGTGTAACTACGACTTACAGAGTTATATGCGTAACTGTCAAATACTTAGGAAGGAGGGAAGAAAAGAGAAAAATATGTCCCAGTTAGTCAATTAATATTTATATAGTACTTTCTATGGACTAGACACTGATAAGTACAGGTGACATAGAACAGTTCCTGTTCTCAAGGAGTTCAGAGCCTAATAGAGGAAATACAAAGAACTATGTTCAAACATGAGATATAAGAATAAATTGGAGGTAATTTCAAAAAGAAAGCATTAATATTTCTCAAGGAAGGAAGAAAGTAAAGAAGGAAGGAGAAGAGGGAGGGAGGGAGCGAGGAAGGAAGACTTTGCCACTACAAAATTTATTTTGAGGTATTATTTTAAAGTTGTTTAGAGGAGAAGGTTGGGAGAATTCAATTTAGTTGCTACCTATAACCTTCCAGGGAAAGAAGATAGCATTAAAACCAACAATAATCTACCCAGCAAAACTGAGCGTAATCCTTCAGGGGAAAGTGGATGTTTAATGAAACTGAGGACTTTCAAGAATTTCTGATTAAAAGACCAGAGCTAATTAGAAAATATGAGTTTTAAACACAAGACTCAAGGGAAGTGTAAATGATTCTTCCTTGAAGAATGTCAAGAAAATTGTCTGTTAGTTATATATTTACTTTTTAAATTATCACTCAAATAATCTGAAGTTTGATAGTCAATATAAAGGAAATGTTATCTACGGAAATGAAATCCAAAACATTTTCATTTGGTGACAATGGGCATTGGAATGACTTGAGCCAATGTTGTTTTCACTCCTTTAGTTCCTAATCAAAGCTGTCATAACAAGGTCTATATTTTGAAAACCATCTCACAGAATTTTTATGAGTCTCAAATGATAAAATTTATGTAAAATGGATTTGTAAATGTTAACTTTTTGCAACATTTAAAAAATTTTTAAAAATCAGATAATGATGATGAAGATAATTTTGTCTTTCAAAGTACTGTCTGAATCTCTAAGCATCTTGAAAATTCCTTGAAAGTAGAGATTCTTTAATTTAGTAAAATTTAGTATTTATCCTCGCTTTTCCTTACCTTTCTTTCCTTAGTATATGCCTGAAATATAGTAGAGCCTTAATAAGTTTGTTGATGGATTTAAGGATAAGTATTTAACTGTCGAAAGGTGCTCCTAGTTCCATACTTAAGTAGTATTTTCCACATTGTAGTCTTTAAACATTATGGTTTCACTTATTTTGACAGTATAAATTCCTCCATAACATTTCTGTATTTTAAACAATACAAATTCCTTTTTATAAAATTAATTACCTACTTGTCTCAGCCTATTGGAAAAATGGAACAAATCAAGTAAATCCAATCAAGCCAAAGTAGTACAAATCCCCCTTATTGTGTCTGAAAAGGCCCATGATTATAGACTTTGTTACCCATTGCATTAAATTCATAGCTATATATATGGCATCTTTCTTTGGAAAAATTTATAGATATTATCATGTAAAGGTATTTAGCTAAAGTTGGTAGACTATATTTATTATCTGAACAAAGAATTATGGCAATATTATCCATATTTTCAAAGATAATATTAGAAGAGCTTTACAACAGTTATGAATTATTATAATTCACTTTGCCAAGAAATTTAGAGGAATACAATGATGGATAAATAATTGAGAATGAATTAATAAATGAAGATTTTATTAAGAATTTGCTATGTACAGAGTACTGGGGATAAAAATGAAAGGTCCCTTCTCTCAAGAAGCTTATGTTCTAATGGGAAAGATAACACACATGGAAAGCTTTAGTTACAATACTGATGGAAAAATTGCATGAGCCTTAAAGTGCAGTAGCAAAGCAGAATGTAGTGTCTCTTATTTAAAGCCATTTCCATAAATAAAATCATATTAGATTCTGATGTTGAATCATTTGACAATGCCAAAGACTTTGGTAAATCCTTTCATTTCTGGGTCTTTAATAGCTGTGACTTTGGTACTTAATAGGAGTAGTTGCCAGGCTTACATCTCCATATAGGTTGATTCTCATAATAATGGCTATAGGCACTAGGCTAGAAGCATCAGCATTCCCAAGGCTCTTAGATTCCAGGACCTCCGGGCTGTCTCCATCAGTCTAAGTGGTCATAGTGGTCCACAGTGGTAATGGTGTCTTTCTCTCCTGAAAGTGGAGATGGAAGCATGGCCCAAAAAGAAGAAAAGAGCACCTAGGGAACGTGAGAGGCCTTGAAATTATACCTTATTATGATTAATCAAAGATACTAGGCAGCATAAAAGAGAAATGACAGCTGTCACCAAGTATTTAGTAGGAAAAAAATCATAATTCTACTTGGCCCCACAAAATAGTACTAGAACCAATAAGAAGAAGTTATAAAGAGACAGGATTTTGTTCAACATAAAGGTAATTTTCCTAATAGGAAAAAGAGTAGATTCAATGTAAAATGGACTTCATTTGGAGTATTGAGTTCCCCTTCACTAGAGATCATCAATGGAATAAATGGAAGTAGAATGATCACTTAACATGTATTGTTGGACAGATTCCTCTTCAAATATGGGTTGAATTAGGTAACTTTTGAGGTCATTCCCAACTCTGAGATTCTGAGTCTACATGGTAGTTCCCACTATGAAAAGGTGGCAATGTGACAAAGATCAACCCACAGCTGCAATCTGACCCTTAAAAATGACTTTCTAATTAAGTGGTAGATATATCTCAGTAGTGTGTGTTTAAAACAGGAAAATCATCTTTCAAGGCTCAAGCTGTATTGTCAGTTAATTATCAGTCATGATACAAGAAAAAAAAAGACTTTAGTTATTGATATTAAAACACTGTTCTGGGATAGTTGAAAATTACATAAATATCACCTACAAAAATATGTTCTACTGAAGTTCTGTAGCTACAAAATAGTAGGTGGTTGGTGCCTGCCATACATTTGCACTTAGGATCCTGTCTGGATCCCAGTTACCAAGGGAACTTGTCATCACCCTTGGTTTAAACTCTCCTTCCTTTCACACACACCCTTCTTATTTCTGGGCATTTAACTATTTACATCTTCATACCCTTTTAAATAGAATTACAGCTGCTCTGTTCTTTTGCCCTTCAAGTTTAGAAGCACTTCCTTGTTTGTGACTGAAGTAAAAATGATGAAATGGGAAAGGATTAAGACAAATCTCCACCCCAAATACCCAAAACAAGTCTCAATCTTATGACCATGACTCAGAATGTGCTTACTTTTTTTTTGTGCTTATTATGCAAAGAAGTTTCCCAAATCATTCAATCTAAAAACATCCTTTCCAAATCAATGACTCTACCCACTTATTCAAAATCTTGCAAGTTATGCTCCATGAGATTCTCTTATGGAGATGGATCCATGAATGAAAACCACATACTCTGAAGAAAGGAAGAGTGAATGGGGTGGTAGGTTCAAAGGTTCAGTACCTGTCCAAACTGTAACTACTATCAATTTTTCATACCACCACTTGGATTCTAAGAATACTCCAAGCACTGCAAATTCACGAGGAAAGTGGGTCTTAATGAAATCTCAAAATATTTATCTTAATGGTTCGAAGTAATTCTGATTCTGCTCTTTTTTCAGGTCTGGCCATGGAATGTGCCAGTCTGTGTTACCCATATCCTGCTGACAGTCCCAGTGTCACAGGTGTGAGAAGAGTTCATTGGATGTGACAGGATGGGAGCTTCGCTCGCATAATGAAGCATGTTAGCAGTTTTTAAAAGAGCACTGGCAGCTGATTTTATTGCTACTTTTTTCAAAGCAAGTCAGTTCCCCAAACTCATCCATTTCCCTATCTGTGCTTCTTTTCATATCTTCCACTTTCCATTCTAGGGATTACCATTAGGGGTGATATGCCAGATTTCAGATGTATCCATCCCTCCAGAAAATGAAATATTCACAGAATTCTTGACCTTTCAAATTAAGTAATAACCTCTTGCTAGACTAGGATGCCTGATCAAACTGGTTGGTTGCTTTACAAAGACATCCTCATGTGAAATATGTGGCTTGTTTTTGTTTTTCTTTAGTTTCAAGGAATTGTTCTCTGGGGTTTTATTTGACTGCTTGCATGTCAGTGTTACCTTAAACAAACAGTTTTTAAATCCCCTTAAATTAAATAACTCCCATAAGGCTCATAAAATACAGCTAAATATGACTGTCTCCATTAGAAAATTTATGTAGAAGATGATTAAGTCAGGAACTATGTGTCTGCATGTGCATTAGACTGGGATCAGAGAATTCAATTAGCCCCATTTACCAGGAGCCATCTCAATGACCTACATACAGTGTCTGTCTGGTATCCACTTTCCCATTATTGACTTATTATGCATCTGTTTAATAAGATTTATTCAACATATATTTGTACATTCTACAAAACATTTAACATCTCTGTGTTCTAGGAGGCCAACTGTGTCAAATTCAAATAGAAACGTATATAAGAGTCTCTGCTCTCATGTATTGTCTTAGAAAACCACGCATTAACATTATCTATGACCTATCATATTTTTATTTATTTTGTTATTTATTTCCCAATTATATTTAAATCTGGTTTAAACAGTACTGGGGCAGCCTACATGCAATGTAAATAGATGTGTAAATAGGTGCCCCTGCTCTGGGCAACTCTCTAAAACCATAATTTATAGAAAAGGTAACTATCTGCATTCAAGGGTGAGTTCCTATCTTCTGGGAAATGGAAATGGAAAATACAAAGGTCACATAAAACATATTCCTCTCCCTTATAAACTTAAATTTAGCAAGAAGTTTACTGGTCTATAAGTGGCAGTCTACATACTATCATATGCAGATAAGCTATTGTGAATTTTAATGATCAAAATTCAGGGACAATTTTCTAAGAACACTTACTTAAAACTGTTGGGCATAAACTCGAGGACTAGTGTTAGGTCAATGCTTTCATGAGTTGCATGGCATTTACCTTCATTTTGCTTAAATTATCTGTGAGTACAAAGTGTATTCAGAGTTCACATTTTTCTAGGACCCAGGAGGGATGGACAGGAAGAAGTTATTCAGATAGGCAATCCTTTTATAGAATCAAACAATAGTTGATCCTCTCACAGGAAAAGTCAATTTAATTGGCTGCAGAAGGGAAAAAACATTAGCCCCACCTCTATGACTTTACCCAAAGACCCCTGGCCTATAGATTCTGTCTTAGAACTGATACTAGCTATTGATTCCAAAGCAGAAGAGAGGTAAGAGCTAGGCAATTGGGGTCAAGTGATTCAGCCAGTATCACAGCTAGAAAGTGTCTGAGGTCAGATTTGACCCAGATCTTCCAGTCTCCAGGCCTGACACTGTCCACTGTACTACCTAGTTGCCCCTTGACCTGTAGGAAATGAAATGAGTTATCTTTATTAGAGGAGCTGTCCTGAGGAAATGGAATTCTTAACAGGTGGAATATCTGTTAAGGCCCAGGTGTAGACTTGTCAAGGACTCTATCTCTTCCCTCCCCCCAAAGCTGTGTGCCTATTTTGGAGGGGCAAAGCTTTGTGTGTGTGGGGGGAAACTCCATTCTTAGAAGAGAGGAATTACTGCTGCCACTATGGTTAATGACATCAATGAAGCTCATTCCTTTGGTAATTGTGTGCATAATAGCAGAGAGGACATTCCTTGAGGAACATCAAACCATAACTACATATTCAAACCCCCTCACTGTGAGGGCAGGAAAGAGAAACTGAGGACACTAGGTCCTAGGCCCCTGTCTTCATCAGTCCAGTTTGGAAAATTCTGAGGCAGCTGTGTGGTACAGTGGTGCATCACTAGTTCTGGAGCCAGGAGCACTTGAGTTCAAATTTGGTTGTAGATACTTAGTAGTGTATCATTCTGGTTTTTTAACCTCTGTCTGCCTCAATTTCCTCAGTTGTAAAATGGGAATAACAATAGCAATTGTCTCCCAAGAGCTGCTATACGTACGATAGGTAGAGCATAAGTTTTGAAGTCAAGAGGACTCATCTTCCTAAGTTCAATTCTGGTCTTAGATATGTGTTAGCTGTGTGACTCTGAACAAGTCACTTAATCCTATTTGCCTTAGTTTCCTCATCTATAAAATAAATGGGAAACAGAAATAGCAAAATATTCCAGCATCTTAACCAAGAAAATACTAAGTAGAAATGAATGAACATCAGACTCCCTCCCTTCATTGTGAGAATCAAATGAAGCAATCTTTTTTAAAGTGCTTAGCACAATGCCCGGCACACAGCAGATGCTTAATAAATGCCTTACCTCCCTCCTTCCACATGAGCTAGTTCCTTTTAATACAATAATTTTTTTAATACAATTAAAATCTTTTCACCTGCTTAACTATCATTTGCTGAATTACTGTATTACCATAGCTGTGTAATTGAGCCAGTGTAGCTATAACCCAAAATACCAAGTGAATCATTCATCTAACAATTATATTTCTTAATGTTCATTATGACCTATGCCTACGAGTTGGTTACACTCTAATCTTGAGTGTGAGTAATATATAGATGTAACCTTAATGTTTCTTCTGAGAATTCTCATTTTCCTTTGACTTTCTATCTAATGGCTATCTAGTTAGGAAGTATTGGTTGAGATCAAGACCCCATAACTTCATTAATGTGGCTATTCCTCCCTTTGATATCTATCCCAACCTTCAATAATCTTTATTTTATTCTTTATTCTAAGAATCCAAATAATCAATATTGTGAGGCCAACCTGGTGATAGATCTCTTCATGTTTAACTAAATCTGTCCTCAAATGACACACAGCCCATTCGTTGTCCCATATTTGTTATTTTATTGTACCACATGCGAGTCTTTTCAACTTGGAGAGATCTGCCAAAGCTTTTGCTCCCTGGTTTCAGACCTGTAGATTCCTAGGTCATTTCCATACCACTACAAGGCATGAGAGAAGGACATTAGTGGAAATGCTGACCTAGGAAGGAGTCTTGGTTCTAATTCAAAAATGAATTTTACGGAATGGATTGCAAATTACATTGTGAAATGTTTTTGATATTCTTGCCCAAAGCTTTCCTGGAAAAGGAGGTCCTCAGAAACATAATACAACACTTTTGTTTTCCATAGCATAGTTTCATTTTTGAAAGAGCTGAATCATTCAATCGTGTGGTTGCTAACTTGGCTGCAGTATGGTTTTCACTGAACACCAGACTTGGATTAACAGGCCTGGTGCCTTATTATCTATTTATTCCCATCATACAAAATCAAGTCTGGCTTGGACTTCCACTCCAAAGGGACTTGCTGTATATGTCTGCCAAATATAAAGTCCTGGCATGAAATGCAAATAACTCTTCACATGGCAATTGTTTGAGCTAAAGGAATCAGCCCTGGTTCTCATATTGCTCCATATCCAGTGGAATAATGTTTATCATTAAAATATATACATAAGAGGCTTATAAGACCTTTATGCAAAGGCCAACTGCTACTGAAAAAAATCTCCATTTGCAAATAGAGGAGACTCCTGACTAATCTGTAGGTAGAACTTGCCTTCAGGGAGAGAAACTCTTGATTTGAACTTTAAGGCACTAAAATTAAAGATAATTTACTTCAAAAAGAGTGCAAAAATGACAGCAAAGGCCAAAATCAGAAGGGAAACAACAGATTGGGAAAAAATCTTTATAACAAAAAACTCTGACAGGGGTTTAATTACTCAGATATACAAGGATTTAAAACAATTGTATAAAAAATCAAGCCATTCCCCAATTGATAAATGGACAAAAGACATGAATAGGCAAATTTCAGGTAAAGCAATCAAAAATATCAATAAGCACATGAGAAAGTGTTCTAAATCTCTAATAATTAGAGAATTGCAAATCAAAACAACTCTGAGATATCACCTCATACCTAGCAGATTGGCTAAAATGATAGAAGGGGAGAGTAATGAATGTTGGAGGGGATGTGGCAAAATTGGCACATTAATGCATAGCTGGTGGAGTTGTGAACTGATCCAGCCATTCTGGAAAGCAATTTGGAACTATGCTCAAGAGGCTATAAAAAATGCCTGCCCTTTGATCCAGCCATACCATTGCTGGGATTGTACCCCAAAGAGATCATAGATAAATAGACTTGCACGAAAATATTTATAGCTGCGCTTTTTGTGGTGGCAAAAAACTGGAAAATGAGGGGATGTCCTTCAATTGGGGAATGGCTGAACAAATTGTGGTATATGCTGGTGATGGAATACTATTGTGCTAAAAGGAATAATAAACTGGAGGAATTCCATGTGAACTGGAAAGACCTCCAGGAATTGATGCAGAGTGAAAGGAGCAGAGCCAGAAGAACACTGTACACAGAGACCAATACACTGTGATAAAATAGAATGTAATGGACTTCTGTACTAGCAGCAATTCAATGACCCAGGACAATTCTGAGGGATTTATGGTAAAGAATGCTGCAATTCAGAGGAAGAATTGTAGGAGTGGAAACACAGAGGAAGGACAACTGCTTGAACACATGGGTTGAGGCGGACATGATTGGGGATGTAGACTTGAAGCTACCACACCAATGCAACTATCAACAGTTTGGAAGTGGGTTGTGATCAGTGACACATGTTAAAACCAGTGGAAATGCACATTGGCTATGGGGGGGGGGAGTGGGAGGGATTGAAGGGGAGGGTAGGAGCTTGAATCATGTAACCATGTTAACTTTTCTAAAAAATAAATATTATTAAACAAAAAAAATGACAGCAAAGGAATCAACTAAAAACACATTCACTTTTTGTTCCAAATTTATATTTTCCCAGAATCCAATTCTATATACTGCAACCATCAGGATATCTAAATAACTATGTATTTCACAACCCCAAATTTGTCTTTAAGATCATTGCAATCCAACTTTTTTCCCAAGTTCATAAAAAAGACTAATGGGACTCATTATGCAATTTAATATTTAATATATTACACATGTATACATAGGCTAGATATGCTAAGTATTATATGTGATAATATATAGTGACAGGTAAACTATTTGAGTGGTGGATCGCTAGAGTCTTGGACCTGAAGTTAGGAAGACAGTTCAAATCTGGCCTCTGACACTTACTAGTTGTGTAATCCTAGGCAAGTTTCTTAACCTGTCTTCCTCAATTTCCTCAACTGTAAAATGGGAATAATAATAGCACCTATTCCCCAGAGCTGTTGTGAGGAAAAAATGGAATAATGTTTGTAAAGTGCTTAGCACAGCCCTGGTATGTAGAAGGTGCTAAATAAATGCTAGTTATTATTATTATTACTATGTGTTATAAAGTCTATAAAATGTACATAAAAATAAAACTTGACTGTGTCATATATTTGACCTAAAATCAACATACTGGCTACAATAAGCACTAAAAATTCAAACAACCAATTTTTTAAAACAAATTTATGTATTTGAGACAAAAATAGATTAAAAAAATAGTGACTTTATAAGCACAAAATTTATATTCAAATTTTTTTAAAGGAGTCAAGAATATGTAGATCTATTGTGACATTCATGGAAAACATTTCTCCACTTATTTCATTTTTTAAAAAACCCTTACTTTCTGTCTTAGAATCAATACTATCTGTTCAAGGCAAAAGCCAAGCAATTTGGGTTAAGGGACTTGTCCAGGATGGCACAACTAGGAAGTACCAGAGGCTAGATTTGAACCCAGGACATCTTGTTTTCAGGCCTGTTTCTCTATCCACTGAGCCACCTATTTGCCTCACACTCATTTCATTTTGCTTGCATTAGGGAAGCATGAAAAATATGAAGAGTGAGAACAAATGTACTGATGAATTTGCTCTATTATCCAAATATCTTCTGAAAATTCACCCACTAGCTCAGTCCTTCCTTCTGTCTTTGGATCTTTGATTCCTAAATTGGTAGTAGTTGATGTTTTAACATCAACATTCTATGGCTAAAAATCCATCAGAATCCTTCTTTTCAAAGGAAGATTTTTCCCCCTTCTTTCTTTTTTTTTCTACTTTTTATTTTTCTATTTTTCAAGTAAAGGGTATTTTGTTTCCCCATTGGGTAAGAGAGTAATGGTTTTCACTTAGGTTTTAGACTTGAAGAAGTTATTCTTAAATATGCCAGTTGGGCATTGGAGGCAGAATGAGCTTGCCAATTCAGAATATGCATGAAGATTCTTGGCAGACAATCTAGGAGCACATGCCCTCTGCAATACTCTGATTAGTGATCTATTAAACCTCCTACTGAATGCTCCAATTGCCCTTACCCTCAAAGTAGATGGTTTTTAGATCAGTGAAAGCTTGCCTCTCCAACCAGACTCTATGTTAGTGCTAGGTTAGAGACTGGGACATCACCCAATTTGGACCTAGAGCAAGGAGAGAGGACCAGAAGATATTCATACCGCCAAGAATGAAGCAAAATGAATGTGTAGCCAGGAAAGAAAAAAGAATAGCATTGTTAACAATGGAGTAAATGAACATGGCAAATATCAGAAGTCAGATGAGGACAGGGTTCACCAAGCATATAGATGGGTGAGCACTAGGAAACCAGAGAAACTAGGCAAGTAGGAGGTTTTCTTGGCAACTTAATTGCTTAAGATGCCCCTGTAAAAGCCTTCAGATAGTATAGGGATCACCTTTCCTCTTGTCTACTCCATGACCATACTCTTTGGCTGGGTCCCCAGGAAGCTTAGGCTTCATCACCAGCCCTTTATACAGAAACTAAAGGCCAGAAGTATGACCTTCATTTGTCTGTATGACTGCTGATAGAGGTAGGTGGGAAAGGAAAAACTGGGGGATGAGTGGGAAGGAGGGAGATGAACTAATGCTGAGTAAGTAAGCAGAAGTAGGACAATATTATTCCCAATGAATGCAACATTAATAGAAAGAATAATGGAACAAAAGTTAACACTGTTGCATTATTATAATGAAGCTTAGCCCCTTTCCCCCCAAAAAAAGAACTGAAAAAAGCATTTTCCTACATTCAATACAGAGTTAAGGGACAATGGGTGTGGGTGACTACTATCAAATACAGTTTATTAATTTATTGTGCAAACTTGCTTTTTCTTTCTTTTTAAAATCTTTATTATACAGGATGGCTTCCTTGGCAGGGAGTGGGAGATATAGGTAGAAATAAATATGATGTAAATAGTAAAAAAAGGAGTAGTTTGAGGTCTAAGAAAATTGGGCAGAGATTGGGTTGTCCTTAGGAACAGAAGAAAACATGGCAACAGAAAGGAGAAGGTTGGTTGTTATTTTTGTTAAGTTGTTGCAGTTGTATACGGCTCTTCATTATCCCATTTGGACTTTTTTCAACAAAGGTACTAGTGTGGTTTGCCATTTCCTTCTCCAGCTCATTTTACAGATGAAGAAACTGAGGCAAATATGGTTAGTGACATGCCCTGGGTCACATAGCTAGTAAGTATCTGAGACAGAATTTGAATTCAGGTCATCAGATTCTAGGCCCAGACCTCTAGCCACTGTGCCAACTTAATACTCTCTAGATTAGTGGTTCCCAAACTTTTTTGGTCTACCGCCCCCTTTCCAGAAAAATATTACTTAGCGCCCCCTGGAAATTATGAAACTATTTATTGAACTCAGAATAGAATGTAATACAAAAAAAGTGTGGCCATCACCACCATCTTGGATAGCTGCAGCACCCACCAGGGGGCAATAGCACCTACTTTGGGAATCACTGCTCTAGATGGTTAGTAGCATGGATCAAATTTGATTGTATTTGATTATGGAAATTTCTTCTCATACATATATACACCTTATAAAATTATCAAGTTGTTCCTTAGGCCTTACAGCTTCTAGGTGAAGTCACTGACTTTACCAACTCAGGTTCTTGGAACCAGGTATAGGCAGAGCAGTAGCTAGAGATAATGGATACTGCTGTTATTTTTTAATTTCTTAACCATTATTAACCATTATTAACATAATACAATTTTATTAGGTTCCTATATTTTTTATTTATCATTGACAAAGTTTTTTGAGTGTTGTACTCCAACTACATTTTCTTAATTAGCCCTGTTGTTTTTACTGTACTCTTTTTCATAATTTCTAAAGCTTAAACCTACACAAAGCCTCCTAGGACACTGTGTATAACCAAAAGTCATTATTCACCTATGGGTTAATGTGAAAGATCACACCAAACATAGATATAATTGTAAAAGGAGATGAATTAGTCAGTATAACAATAGTGATCAATAACAGATGAATAGCCTATTTTGTATTGGTATCCACAAAATTTCAAATGACCTAAATCAAGGGTTCTTTACCTGGGGTCCATGGATAGATTTTAGAGGGTCCATGAACTTGAACAGAAAAAAAAACCCTTTATCTTTATTTTCACTAACCTTTAACAAAAATTTAGCATTCCCTTTAGTTATCTATGAATACTTTCTGAGAAAGAATCCATAGGCTTCACCAGGCTGATGCAAAATTCATTCATATCATACTCAATGAAGTAAAAAACTCCAAGTATAAAGAAAGATCAACAATTTGAATTAGATTCTCTGTCAAGGATTTTTGGAAGGCCAAAGATAATTCTGGAGAAGAGGAAAAGACATGGATACATTATCATCCATACCACTGAATAGAGTGTCTACACCAATAAAATTAGGGATTGTTGGAAGAAAGTCATGAATCAGTCAATCAGCTAGTATTGATGTGTGCCAAGCACTGTGCAAAGTATTGAGAAGGCCAAGCCAAAACAAAAACAAGACAGGTGGAATGGAAGAAGCCTTCCATTCTAATGGAGGAAATAAAATACATAAATCAAAAGTAGTCTGATTATAACTAGAAAACTTCAGGAGAACGTAACTAAAACAAAGAGTTACCAAAAAAATAATCCTGAAAGTATCTCTGTAAACCAGTGGTTCCCAAACTTTTTTGGCCTACCACCCCCTTTCTAGAAAAAATATTACTTAGAGCCCCCTGGAGATTATGAAACTATTTATTGAACTCAGAATAGAATGTAATATAAAAAGTGTGGCCATCACCACCTTCCTGGATCACTGCAGCACCCACCAGGGGGTGGTAGCCCACTTTGGGAATTACTGCTGTAAACCAACAAGTTCTCCCATCCCACTTTCAATCCCTATTCCTTTTTCTTAGTCCAACTTTGATGGAATCTTCTGCACTCAATTTCTTTTTTTCAATCTTGTGAGTATCTTGGGGTTATTTCAGCTAAGACTTTTAAAACTACCATCTTTTCCCCTTCACCATGGACCCTATCATTCACCGATGCAATGAGTTTCCTGAGAGGCTTTTTTGTGGAAATTTTTATCTCACCACCTTGATATAGACAATTTAGTTAAACAAAGTCAAAAAGCCAAATTTCTCCAAGTCAAGGTAGAATTTTAGAGTTTATTGGAAGAGGGCCAAATCTCCCAGATAAACCCGGAATCTCACACATGTTACATAGTTGGACCCCAGCGAGAGACAAAGCCAGGCAGCAGAGATCTGGTTTATATACGGAGTGAATATTTCCAAACAAGGTTGATAACTTATATCATACAGCATTATATAGATCTTTTTTAGAAACCGTTACCCAACCACACAGCTGATTGGTTATTTCATTTAGGAAAACTCATATCTGTCTTAAAGTCAGATCACAAGAAAACACTCTTATTAAGAAATACTGATGACCATTATCTCAGGGCTCATCTGATTGAGTTGGGGAAGATGTTTATTTCCAAAATAAGCATTCTTGCACCAAATTAGGACATGATGCAGCATTTCGGGACTTGAAACTCATATGGTCAGCATCTCATGATAGAAGGGAAATATGACTTAGGGAGAGGTTGAAAGTCCCCTTAGAAGCAGTTTTATGCTTTAGTTAGAGATCCTTATAAAAATCATGAATTCTACTAATTGTAATTAAAATTATAATGGAATTATACTAATCACTTTAGAATCACAATACTGATTAGGTTTAAACTTATTATTATCATTAAAATCTAATCAAGTATAAAGGGGTAAGGGTCTTTCTTCTCTACAGCTTTAAAAAAAATATCTTTTTCAGGGACATTAGGTTTTGCTGTTTCCTCTTTTGATGTTATTGAGTCGTTTTCAATCATGCCTGACTCTTTGTGACCCCAATTGGGTTTTCTTGACAAAGATACTGGAGCATTTTCATACTTTCTTCTCTAGTTCATTTTACAGTTGACCCAAGGAAGATGAGTCTCCCTGACTCCAGGTCCAGCACCATCTCCACAGTGCCACCTCATTGCCTCTTCTCTCTTTATAGAAGTTGTTTATTACTTTCACCCTAAGTATATATTCAGGAGAAGAAGACACCTGTGTCTTTGTCTTCAGCTTCCTTTAGCTTGGGTTTCCAGTAAGGGCAGGCTTGTAGATGTATGAGACACTGATGATTTAAGCTTAGACTATGAATATCAGTTGCTCTTCAACTTTTGTGTCACCCATCTCTGGCATATTGATGCTTTATATTCTTCTGGAGGCCCTTGAAGGAAAACTTCATATACTCCTGTACAAACCATTTGATCAATATGCCAAGGATTGCCTATTCAAGACATTCTTGAGATTATAGTGCTCTGTTCTACTTCTATGAAGAAAACCAGAGTCCCATCATTGAGCTACGGCAATGAGAACAGAGTACAAAAGCCTGTATCCTACCTAGATATGATTTAGTTCAAACGTTTATTGAGTATTCATTAAAGAACACTGTGCTGGCTCCCAGGGGAGCTACAGAGTTTAAACAACTCAGTCTCTGCACCTATGAACTTATAAATTAGTTGGGGAATAAGGAACAAACGCATATAACCATTATACCCAATGTTCATTTATAAAAGCAATGTAATAGAGAGCCCTGCTTTGTATTACATAGACCTCTCACCAAATTCTATTTCTACCATATACTAACTAATCTAACACAGATCACTTAAATTCCCAGTTTTATGAAAAATACTCTAAAACAGTCAATTTCATGTGAGTTGCTCATAAGCATTAGGGGAGAGATTTTTCACACAAGAGTTATTTACACTAAAATGAAAACACAATTCCAGGTCTCAGAACAAAACAAAATCAAATATTATAGAGGTTAAAGAAATATACATAAGCATATATATTTATATATGTGTGTGTGTGTCTATACATATATACATGTATAAATGTATATATACATACATGCACAAATATATATATATATATATGCACCCACGTATTTGTATGTATGTTTGTGAGGTCTGAAAGTGAAAGTTATTTATGACAGGGCCATCAGAGTGGAAATCATGAAGGTTAATAGATATGATTCAGGAAAGGTTAATAAATGAAATCTCTTTGGTCCTGCTTGTACCCAATCTTTCTATATGGAGTCTAATCTAGAAAATCTATTTAAGACCAATCAAGAATGAACAGTAAAGATGTATTTAATTGAGAAAAGTGTGGTGACTTCTAGGAGTCCATCCTTTGACGTCTCTAGAGGAAAGGATAAAAAATTCAGAAGGCCTGAAGCTCAGGGACCTAGAAAGAGAAGGCCAACCAGTAGAAGAGATGAAGGTAGATTTTTTGCTCAGAATTAGAAATAGACTTCTAATAAGAATTGTACAACCTTAGAATGGTCTATCTTCATCAGTAATGAGTTTCCCACTACTGAACGTAAACCTAAATTTTGATCGCTACCATACAGAGTTATTGTAAAAAAGATTCATATGCCATATAAAAGGTTTGATTAGATAATTTATAAAGTTGTTTGAAAATCTAAGATTTAAAATCACCTAGGAAATAAGGGAAGGCCACTATTGGCAAATCATTCCAATATCTTTGCCAAGAACATCCCAAAATGGGGTCGCAAAGAGTTGTATATGACTTAAACAACTCAACAATAACAATATCAGCTTTAGGTCCACAGTTAATGGTATTATTGTACACAATTTGATGGAATGTCATTAAATAACAAACTAGGGGAATGAAAGAGAGGGAGAAAGAAAGAAGGAGGAGAGAAAGGGGATGGAATGCTATCAGTACAAGATCCTCTCTTTCCACTTTCCCACTCTTTTTGATGAGGAGAAACCTGAAATGCTTCTGCTTTCCCAGCTGAATTCAGAGCATGATAATTAAAACTGAGCCAATATCAAAGACAAGGTGTGTCAGGAAGCAAAGAAAAGGGGACTAAGATAGAAAGTGGCTTAGTTTCCTGTAATCATTGCTTAACACCAAGATTAATCCATAAGAATCTTGGTTATTTGTAACTTTTATATTTTCCATGTGCTTTTTTCACCTCAACCATAACAATAACTATTTTAACTATTTAGCTACTTTAACCTAAATCTCAAACAATAAACTCTTGTATGTTTTTGGTATATTTTCTTTGAGTATTTCAAAACATGCAGGAAGGTTGTGTGTTATATTGATTTAAGAAAATGGAGTCAGGTGAGGAGAGAGGAGGTTTGCATTCTTCCCCAGCGGGGAGCTAGGTGTCTGGATATTAGGGAAGCTAAGAAAATGATGTGTAGTGGTGAGATCAAAGCAGCCAAAAGAGGGCAGAAGTGAGTCTGGTCTTGGTGCTCCCTCCTACAAAAGGAACGCCCTACTGTGGGAACAATAGCTGGCAATTTGGCATCACAGGTTCCTTCAGATCTTATAAGAGCTCTGTTTAGATGTCTTAATGGAACTTAAAGCTAATGCTGGTACAATTTTTATTTAAAATTTCATTAAGACTTTCCTCAACTAGCTTGGGAAGCTATCACTCATAATATTTATGGAAAAATATATTCCCTAAGATGACCTACAAATATTTATTTTAGGATGCTTTCCATTAAGGGATTGTTTTCAGGTGTAAATAGATAGAAAGATTTAAGTTTAAATCCAGTCTCAGATACTTACTAGCTATGTGACCCTGGGCAAGTAACTTCAACCTTTTCCCTTAGTTACCTCATCTTTCAAATGAGCAGGAGAAGGAAATGGCAAGCCATTCCAGTATCTTTGCCAAGAAAATCCCAAATGAGTTCAAGAAGAGTCAGATACAACTGAAAACAACTGAATAAGAACAATATTTACTAGTTTTGTGACCCTGGGCAAGTCACTTAACTATTCTACCTCAATTTTCTTATCTATAAAACGACAGCTCTGAACTTGATGATCTCTGAAATCTTTTCTACCTCTAAGTCTATGATTCTTTAAAATATTATACCTAAACTACATTTTACCATAATTGCTCCAACTTCTGTCATTTGACTAAAATACTTTGCTTTGGAAGTTTGAATAGGTACTACTTTTGAAAAAATAAAATAAAACAAGACAAGCAAACAACAAAAAAAGTACCAATAGCAAATAGGCCTGAGAAGATGTCAATAACTTTATATCCTGGGTTATTATAGGAACTTTTAATAAAAATGTGTGATTATTTTTAATACTTATAGTGCATTCTTAGTTTAGATGCCTAACCAAAGGCCTCTTGGCACTGATCTTTCTATCAATAAATGATTTCTGGTTGAAATCATCTTTCATTAAAACAAAGGAATAGAGGATGAGAAGGGTGTCCAGAAATTATTTGTACTTTATGAGTGGTATCTAAAGAATTTTTTATTTGCAGTACCCATTGCTATATTTCTAAAGGCACAGCAACAAACTCCTATCTAGGATTATCTCTTTTTAACCGGGATAGCGAAAAGCCTGAAAACTATGTCAATAGCTCCATATTAGAAGCTGGAATATTTAACCTGGAGAAGAAAATCTGTGGGGGGGGGGGGGAAGATAATGACTATCTTTATACACATGAAAGTCTGTCATTTGGAAGAGGGAGTAATCTTATTCTTTTTGGATCTAAAGAACAGAATAAGGAAAAAGGGAGAGGAAGAAGGCCTATTTTAGCTTGAGATAGGAAAAATTTCTAGCAGGAGCTGCCTGACTTAGAATGATGTATGTTAGGGGGCAGTAAGTTTCCCATAATTAGAGGCATAGATACAGACTGGACAATCATCTGTCAGTCTCTTGTAGAAGGGATTCATATGCTGTGAGGTTTGATTAGATAATTTGTAAGGTCACTCGCAATGCAAAGTTTCTACCGTCTTCTAGGTTCTATGTATCATTATATCCAAACCAACCCAGAAAGAGAATGGTTTCAATTTTCTGAAGATTATTCCTTAACCTCCTTTGATATCATATTCTTAGGTATGTTAGTCTATTAGGTTGACAACAGTCTGTAGGTATTTCATATTCAGACACTTTAGATGTGTAGATGAATAGGTGGGCAAGAAATGAAATCTTGATCAATCGTATAGAGTCCCTGTGAAAAATCAACCAATTAAACAAAAAGCATCCATCTGCACCTTTACCTATAATTAATCCTAATAGGTACGTGTTTTTCTCATTTGTGTTCTAAATTAGAAACTATTATTTTAAAGATTAGTTTAGCTTGAATAGTGTGAGAGTTAATTTGTGTAGGGAATATTTGTGTTGAAGTATATAGATGAGCTTTTGCAAAATTTGAATGAGTAATGATATAATTAGAAGCGATTGTTTGGAAGAAAGTCAAGTATAACTGACATTAAACAAACACCGAGTTCTTCTAAAAACATCTGGTATCACTGAGGATTGTAGACAAGCTGTCCAGAGTTGGTTCTTTGCAGTATGCTACACTTGTTTTTGCTGTGCTTTTTGATTTCATGGAATTTTTACCTCCAAAGAAAATACACATTATGTAGTCAAAGCAAAGAGGCAAATTTCCACATTGAATATCATCTACACAGATAACTCAGGTATATAACATTTCATTTATATAGTATAGCATTTTATGACTATAAATCACCATGTTGTTCTTAAATATTTCAATAGATGTTATTTCTTGGACATGAGCACTTTCTCCAGTGGTAGGTATATCACTTTGTTGCTGTTTAATATTTCAAAAGGTGTTATTTCTTCGAAATACACACTTTCTCTAAGGGTGCAGATTACAAATATTCTCACCCAAGCTTCCATTCTGACTCTTGTCTGTGACTTCTGAAAAAACCCTATAGACCAAGCCAATGAGTCAGAGACTTTTTCGAAGTACAGAAGTATTGGGTTTAGAGTCAGACAATCTGGATTCAAATTGTGCCTTGGGCAACTCATTTCACCTCTGGGTTTCAGTTTCCTTATCTATAAAATGCACAGGTTGGGCTGGATGACCTCAAACATCCTTTCCTCCTCTAAATCCTATAATGATTTGTCACTCTTCCATCTCACCCACTTCCTTTTATAATGAAGCAATTTTTTGACTATATTGTTAAAATTGGTTTTTGTTTCTTATTCATGTTTGGGAATATGTTATAGCCTATTTGTATCTACCAAGAACCTCTCCATTTTCTTTTGGGTGACAAGAAATTTGTATTTTGGGGTTCCTAGGTATGCAAGCATTTCCTCATCAAAAGAATCTTAGTATTAAAAGAAGGGTCTCTTTCTTAGGGGGAGAAGCTTGGGCTTCATTGAAATGACTCTGCATTTCCTAAAATGTAATCCAATTTGTTTTCTTATTCCATTTTTAAACATAGAACCTGGCACAGAGAGCTTAATAAATGGTTCTTGAGTGACTTTTTGATTCTGATTCCAATTATTGTTTTCTTGAAGGGTCTGTCCAAGTGACTCAAATGGATATCGCTATTTGAACAATAGGCATTCTTCATCTGATTGTTCTCTCCAGTTTAGACTTCCAGATTGAACACTTTTAAGGGATTGCTAATATCATCTAGAAAGCACTTTAGTGTTCAAGGTCTTGATACAATTAGCACAGCATCTCCCTCAAACAGAAACATCTGGAAGACCTTCCTCTCTCTAGAGAATCCTGACCCCATTTGGATTCTATGCTATAACTTCTTCAGAGCAGAAGCAATAGCTTTGGCAAGTTTATGTCATTCTGCTGTGTCTCACTGTATATTTGTAATTAAAGAGTTCTTGAAAAAAATAATTTACTTGACCTACACACCCCTAAAAAAATCACTATAGAATTTCTAAGTTCAGAAATCTCAATCCTTATCCTTCTGCTTACAGGCAATCCTGCAAACTATGGGTAAACCTAACCCCATTTCCTCTCCTTATTCTCCTTTTTCCATTCCTGCCCAACCTAATACTATCATTTGGATTCTTGACTAAGGGGAGTTCTGTAAAGCAGTGCAAAGAGAAATAAGGCCACTAAAAATATGGATCCCTATAGCCAAATGTTGTCTAAGAAAACCACATATTAACATTATCTATGTTCTATTATATTTTTATTTTGTTAAACATTTCTTGATTATATTTTAAGCTGATTCAGGCAATACTCGGGTATTGGAGGGGGCTTCAATGAAGACTGTGTGTTTGACACCTCTGATGTATGGTGTGTGTGCATCTGATGATAGGGCAAAAGAAATGGAAAAGATTCTGCCCTACGTTCACTATCCTGGTGAGGAAGTTTGAAGTTAAAATATGAACCATCTTCTAAGAAAAACCTTCCTTCACATGAAAAACTCCATAGGTGATAACGTAGAGGGAGCTATAATGAGAATTTTATATGCCATAGTATTGTCCAACTCAATTTTTGATTCCTGCTCTGCGAAGACACTACTAAATTATTCTTAAGTTGTTTCAACCATAACTGACTCTTTGTGATCCTATTTTGGGGTTTTCCTGGCAAAGATAAAAAATAATTTGCCATATCTTTATGAGAAATGAAGGTAAGCAGTGTGGACACACATACAATGAGTCCAAAGTCAGATAAACACATGAAAATGAGTCTTCTTGATTCCAGGTCCAGTGCTCTATCCATTGCAACATCTAGCTGCCCCACTGTGCTAGGTAGTGGGTAAACAATGGCAAAATAGAAGCCAAGGGAGCTCATATTCTAATGGGAGGAGATAGTGCACACACAGATCAGAAAATACAACATAATTTGAAGAGAGACAAAATGCCATCAATTTAGTGTGAAGGACAGGAAGTAAGGAAAAGCTTCATGTAGCAAGTAGAAACTGAGATGATCCTTGAGAGGATCCAAGAATAATAAGAAGCATGGTGAAGAAGGCATAGAGATAAATAGCATAATGAGTTTGGGACATATAGAGTGGGCCTATTTCACTGGAGCTAGAATCACAATATGAAAGAGAACAATCTAATACTTTTATCTAAAGGGTCTGGAAAGCAAATCTCTAGCCTTATTATAGAGGATAGAGAGATAGTTAGAATTTAAGAGAGCCACAGGGTCAGATCTATGATCTAGGAAGATTTTTTTGGCAGTATCTCAAAGGATGAATTGAGGGGAAAGGGAGAAAGTCCAGAAGGAGGGAAACAAACTAGAAAAATATAAAAATATTTCTAATACGAAGTAAGGAGGACTTACACTAGGTTAGTGGTTTTGTGAATAGAGAGAAGAGGGTTGACATAAGAGATGTGATGGAAGTTTAAAGTAGAGACTACCAACTATTTGGTTATGGGAATGAATGAATTGAAAGAGTTCAAGATACCTGTAAGGTTGCCTTTCCTGGAATTTGTGCATTTCTTGTATGTACATATTTATTTATGAGTAGTTTCTGCCATTAGAATAAAAATTTGGTTTTGTTTTTCTTTATATGCCCAGCATACAGCACAGTGCCTGAAAGAACACATAATAAATGTCTGCTAATTGATTGGACACTTGCAAAAGAAATTGGGAAGTTTAGAGAAGTGATATCTTCCCAAAAATAACTAATAATTTAGTACTTTCAAGTGTTCAAAGCTCTTTTCCTACAGCAAATTAAGTCAGATTCATGGTCACTCTGGAAGGGAGATGTTCTTCTAGTAAGCAGTATGGCACTTGTTTGGAAGGGACTAAGAAGTGAGTGGGAGGTAAGGAAATAGAGTGGATGTAGACAAGTTTTTCTTGAGGGTTATCTGTGACAAAGAGAAAAGAAAGCAGGTCATAGCTGAAGGGGCAGACAGGCTCAAATGATGTCTGCTTTGTCCTTGCATACATATATACTTATGTGTGTGCATATGCTCACCTATGTCAATTCATTACATTAAATAAACATTTATTGAATGATTACTCTGTGCCAAGCACTGTGCTAAGCTCTAGGGATACAGTTAAGAAAAGGAGACAGTTCCTGCCCTCAAGGATCTTATAATCTAATTGGATTTGATGACATACAAAAGGAAGCTAGAAAGCAGAAGGGAAGAGACTGGTGAAAGGGTGTAAGTATGGGATTTGTGCAAGGGGGATGGGACAAAAGGAGCAAGAGAAGGAATTGCTGACAGTTGGTGACAATTGAGACCAGAGAGAATGCTGGGTATTTTCTCAGGGAGAGGAGGGGAGGAGACGTCTTCTGGCAGAGGACTGTGAAGAGAGAGGAGGACATCCCAGCTCAGATCCAGTCCTGAGGGCTTCCTGAGGATCTTTCTTTGGAAATTGAAACTCTGATTCCCTGGTCAAAGCCATTATGCATCACATCTCAACCATCAAGACTTCAATCATCAGGTCAGCTAAGTTTTTGGACTCCATTTTGGGAGGATCTCTTAGTCTCCTTCTCCCATTACCCAGCCTTGCTGAGAGACCCTTTCTGGTCTAATTTACAATTATAGAAAAGGATAGAAATAGAAATAAAAACAGAAGGAGATGGGGCAGGGGGAGAAGCTTAGAAATGGGAACTATTGGGTTTCCCATCTAAGTTACAGACCCCATAGGAATAGTGAAGAGGGCACCCCAAAATCCCTCTCTCCTTCACCCCTTTCCCCATTCGCTGAACTGTGAATAATAAAAGCCATTCATCAGTCAGATAGTGTTCCAGAGTGCCTGAGAAACAACAAAGGAGAGGGGAACCACAGCTTGGTCTGGCTGCCTCCATCTTGAAGCTGGACCACCTGCTGTGAAATTAACAGATGGGGGAAGGTTTATGTGAACCCCATCCTTATTCAGAATTGGATGGGGCACCACATACCTCCTCTTATAGGTAAGCCTTGCCCCCAACTCCTGAGGGACAGCATGACCATCCAGGTCACCAGTTTCAGAGTGACACCTCCTTGAAGTCTCCTAGTGTATATTTGGCCCCAGAGGAGAACTGGAAGAGAGAATCACTACATAGACTCTCTCTATCTCCACTCTATCAAACATTGGTTATTGGCTCTCTTTATTATTACAAGGGTAGGAAAATACAGGAGGGATTTTAGGTGTTCAGACCAAGCAGAGCTGCCTCCAGCCCTCTAATAAGAGAAGAAGAGACTGAGGGTGTTGGAAAGGCATTAAATATTAAATTAAATTAAATATTAAAAGCTAAATTAGCAGCATGATGAGATTTCAAGTGACTAGTTTACCTTGGGTAGGGCATTATGAAGTTCAAACCAAGAAGAACTGCAAATGGAAAGTGCATGTGTTTGTGTGTGTGTGTGTGTGTGTGTGTGTGTGTGTGTCTGTGCACAAGTACATGCTTGTGTGTGTTGTTTTAAGGCAGCAGGAGACCTGCATATGATGTTTGCAAGTAATGGAAAAGGAATCAATAGATTAGGAAAAATTGGACGTGGAAAAAAATGATCAAAGAATCAAGTTGATAGAGGAGAACAGAATTAATTTAGTGCAAATAGTGATGGATTGGTCTTGGTTCAAAGGAGGATAGTCTCTTCCTCAAAAAATGGGGACAAAAGAAGAAAAAATGGGCAGAGGTGATATGTGAAACAGATCGATAGATATGTACATACATACATAGATTAGCTAGAAAGAGATTAAGTACATAGATAAATAGACAGATAGACAGACAGATGGACTGACAGACAAATAGATGATAGACACACAGAGAGAAAGAAAAAGACAGGCAGACAGATTGATAGACAGTTAAATAGATAGATAACTAGTCAACAAACATTTATCAAATACTTTCTATGTGTAACATACTATGCTAAATGTGTTATAAATAGAGGCAAGCAATACAACTCCTTTCCTAAAAAGAACTGTGAAGGGTTAAATTTTGGGGATAGGAGTTTGAACAAAAGTCAGGAGAGCAGCTTCTTAAACGCAAAATGCTTAGTTTATTATTGGGAATATACAGATAGGAAATAGAAAAGAAGAAAGTGAGAGTATCTTATAATAGATTATAACAATACCTAAGATCCCAATCCTAACTAAAATTTTTCTTAAAAACCCTAAATCTATCTACTTTCAAGGGCAGTGTCTTCTGCCAAAGCCAGTCTCTGGCCTAACTTTTCTACTCTATCTAATAATTTACGCACTATCTATCTACCTATTTACCCAAGATAATCAATAATCAATAAGGCTGTTAAGGCCTTAAATCCATTTCTCAGTCTCCAACTGTCAGTTAGAAAACTTATAGTGAGAGAGAGAGATAGAGAGAAAGAGAGAGTGAGAGAGTGAGTGTCACACACCCCTCTCCCTAGGGGACCCAGAGACCAAAAGCCCTTTCCAACTTCCTGCAACTTACTAACCAACTGTCATCCACATGCTTCTACCTGTCACCAATTGACAGCCTGCATAGCAAGGGAGTTCTTAATCAGAAATCTTTTTTTCTCCCTTGCCTCTTAAAGAGAAAAAGAGAAATTAAGAAAAACTCTCAACAGAACTTACATTCTATTGTGGAAGACACTACTACAGGGATATATAGATGAACCAAATTTTCTCTATCAAGTGCGATTTGAGGTCTTTTGCTAAAATATAAAGGGAAGAAATGAGAATGTAATAGATATTTGGGCAGTATAATAAACAAGAGAGAAATTAAAAGATTGTCATGTGTCAGTATGTGAATTTAATATAAACTTGTATCCCTCTTTCCTTTTTAAAAGGAAAGTTTTTAAGAGGCAGCTGGGTGGGTCAGTAGATTGAGAATCAGGCCTTGAGATGGAGGTCCAGTGTTCAAATCTGGCCTCAGACAGATGAACTGGGCAACCGACCATGTGATTACTTGCCTTTTGTCTTTCTAACCCACTTTCACTATCTAATATATAATTATAAATTAATATACAGTCTCCAGAGAATTTTAATCCTAAAAACAGTGAGGATTCCAGATAGGAAGAAGACTATAGATGCTTGGGGGAAAGAGTAAAGATATTGCAAACAACATACTGTAATAGGAAAGGGAGCAAGGATTCAAAGGCAGAGAAGCATATATTTTGGTCAATTATAGGTTAAAGGCTGATAGGAAGAAAGTTAAAGTAGAATATGTGTGTGTGTATTCATATATGTGTGTGTGTGTATGTGTGTATATGTGTATGAATGGGATAACATAGAGGGCTTTAGGAACTAAAGGTCACAATGAGAATGAAGAATAGCTATAGACAGAGAAGCAGAAAGAGATAGCTAGTCATGGTCCCAGAAGGTCATTTCAGAATTCATTATCATGCTTATTGCAGAGCTAGTGCAATGGTAAGACATAGTAAAATATGGCTGTCCCTTGGAGTGCTGGCAGTATCCTTAAGAAAGAACTGAGAAAGTTTCTCAACTGAGACCAAGATGTCTAGTGGAATGTCACCATATACACAAATCCCCAAATACAAAGAGGGTTTGAGACACCAAGCTCTTTGAATAAAAGAAATGATGGATAGAATTTAATGAATTAGTCTGAGCAATCAGATAGAGACTGGAGTCAATCACAAAGTTGAAAAGATTACTGAATTATTGTAGCATAGGATTGGTCTTGTGGTAAAAATGGAGAAGAAGAAACATATTTGATATTTGGGCAATCAGTGGTAATGGAAGACGGAGTACATTTTTTCCCCCTCAGGTAATTTGAGAAAGTGGCAAAGAATAGGATTGGTAAAGCAGGGCCTCTGTGCCTGGCAATAAGGACAATGAATGAAGCTTCTAAATACAGTCCCAGGAGGTAATGATGCTAAAACTGCCCCCTGGGATGTTGAAAGTAGGAATAGATACTGGAGTCTTGATATTAGTTTGTGGTAGTCCCCATTTATAAGATTAATCAGTGGTAATCAAGGGACTGAAGTATTGTTCTTGTAGTCTATAGGTCTGGGCATAGGGCACAGTAAATTGTTCTTTTATCAACCTGGTTGTTGTTATTCAGTCATTTTCAGTCCTGTTCAACTCTTTGTAACCCCATTTGGGGTTTTCTTGGCAAAGATTCAGGAGTGGTTTGCCATTCCCTTCTCCAGCTCATTTTACAGATGAGAAAACTGAAGCAAACAGGGTTTAGCAACTTGTCCAGAGTCCCACAGCTAGTAAGTAAGTATCTGAGGCCAGATTTAAACTCAGGAAGAGAAGTCTTCCTGATTCTAGACCAGATACTCTATCCACGCTGCTCTCCAACCTGGGTGTGTAGTGATTATAGAAAGTTGTTGTTTTCTAGACAACATAGAAAGAATAAGTGTTGCTTTCACCTGTAGATCTTGGGGAAAATTCACATGTAGGTCTTGGGAAAAACAACCTCCTGTGTCTAGTCTCTAAGAACAGTTGTGTTCAGGACACCCACCTTCAACAAGATGAATGATGGCAGCTCCCCTCCTGCTCTCCAGCCAGGGAGCATGTGTTTTGTTTCAGCCATTTCTGAACTGAGGGATTTGTATTTATTTGAATTTGTTTTATTTAGTAAATGGAACTATTCCCCAACATCAGTCAGTATTTCCAACTTTTGAAAACACAATTGGTCTTGGATATGAACATTACCTAACATTTACTAGGGTTTTCAGAAACTTACCAGATGTTCTTCTGATTACTTGGGATAGCTAATATTTAATCAACTATTTATAAGGTATATTTAGTCTTGCTCATTTCACTCAACATGGTCAAGCTGTTCGGGGTGAACCAAAAGAATATGAGCTAGCCTTCCTTGGAGCAAATGTGCTACAAACTGAGACAATAAAAATAGCATGTTATATTATAGGATGTTTTCCCAGTAGAAAGCACTCTCATATCATCACCATTATTATCATCTAAAAATGATATCATGTATTTATATGTTTTTTCATCATAAGGCACTCTCACATATGACAGCAACAGTAACTGGCATTTATAGAGCACCTTTAAGTTTGCAAAGCATATAATGTTCATTATCTTACTTTTTTGCCTCAAAAATTCTGAAAGTACTGCTGGCATAATTTTTCTCATTTAATAGATGAAAAAACTGAGGCTTAAAAGGTTAGTGACTTGCCCATGACCATATAGCTATTAAATGTCTGTAGAGGACTTTGAACTCAAGATCCCTTTCTGACTCCAACTAAGAGTTGTAAGGACAAAGGGTGAGGAAAAAGAATTTTGGGCACAGAATGTTGCATGATGGGAGCATGAGCCAACAATGTCAATTGAATTGGAGACAGTGGGGAATTCTGGGAGGAATTCCAAAGGAAGAGGCTTTTGTTTTTTTTAAAACATTTATTAATATTCGTTTTTAACATGGTTACATGATTCATGCTCCTACTTTCCCCTTCACCCCCCACTCTCCCCCCACCCATGGCCGATGCACATTTCCACTGGTTGTAACATGTGTCCTTGTTCGAGACCTATTTCCAAATTGTTGGTAGTTGCATTGGTGTGGTAGTTTCGAGTCTACATCCCCAATCATGTCCACCTCAACCCATGCGTTCAAGAAGTTGTTTTTCTTATATGTTTCCTCTCCTGCAGTCCTTCCTCTGAATGTGGGTAGCATCTTTACCATAGATCCCTCAGAATTGTCCTGTGTCATTGAATTGCTGCTGGTACAGAAGTCCATTACATTCGATTTTACCACAGTATATCAGTCTCTGTGTACAATGTTCTACTGGCTCTGCTCCTTTCACTCTGCATCAATTCCTGGAGGTCTTTCCAGTTCACATGGAACTCCTCTAGTTTATTATTCCTTTGAGCACAATAGTAGTCCATCACCAGCATATACCACAATTTGTTCAGCCATTCCCCAGTTGAAGGACATACCCTCCCTTTCCAGTTCTTTGCCACCACATAAAGCACAGCTATAAATATTTTTGTACAAGTCTGTTTATTAACGATCTCTTTGGGGTACAAACCCAACAATGGTATGGCTGGATCAAAGGGCAGGCAGTCTTTTATAGCCCTTTGAGCATAGTTCCAAATTGCCAGCCAGAATGGTTGGATCAGTTCACAGGCTTTTGGTTTTGAGAGCTCAAGGCAGGAGGAAGGTGACGAGCTTGCTCAAGAACAACCAAGAGCCACCTGAGGAGTTACCTGAATAGATGTGAATTCTGAAACCCTGTTTCTTTGTCAGCAGCCATTATTACCATTAAGACGAAGATATCTTGATCACTAGGGAGTCAGGACTCTATCTGGGAACAGACTCCCAAATCTCCCTGTCCTCACCTTTGCCTTACTGAGAGACCCTACTCTAACATAATTATAATTTAGTAAATAGATAGGAACTAGAGGAGGGAAGAGAAGGAGAAATTTTGGGTTTGTAATCTGAATTGGCTCCCCAAAGTGAAGGACCTTGAGATTAGATACTTAGGGTGGCCTAGTTCCCTCTGACCACCACCCTCATCAACCACCCTGATTATCCAAATAAAACAAATAGCAGTCAGATAGTGAGATCCAGATTTATTACAAGCAGAGGAGAAGGGGGTCTCATAGCAATTGTTTGGCTGAAACCATCATAGAGCCAGACCCTCTGCAGAGTCATTGACTGTCTAGAGCAGTGGCTCCCAAACTTTTTTGGCCTACTGCCCCCTTTCCAGAAAAAATATTACTTAGCACCCCCTGTCATATACTATCACTGCCCCCTTACAGTTATTCACCACCCCCAAATGCACCTGTGGCCATCACCGCCTCCCTGGATCGCTGCAGCACCCACCAGGGGTCAGTGGCTCCCACTTTGGGAATCACTGGTCTAGGGGGAGGCTTTAGTTTGCCCAGGCTCTAGACCAGCCTGATCAAGGATTCCACATACCTCATCATTTGTGGTAGCCTTCCCACTTCCTCTAAAGCCAGGCCTCCCATTCTTTGGAATCCATCTTACCTAAAAAAAAAAAATCCTCAGTTGCCTAGTGTTAGTGGCATATTAAGGGAAGGGGAAAAAGATTCAACTTGCAGACCCATCTCTCTTGATCACCCTAACCCTTCTTTAATTGTGCCATTGATACATTTTGGTGAGCCAGGTAGGAAATGAACCAACAATCTTCTTACAGATTTGCACAATGGAAAGAGAAGCTGGGTTCAAATACCACTTTTGATACTTCATGTGAGTCACTGGGCAAATCAGTTAACTTCCCTGGGTTTCATTTTCCTCATTTATAAGATGAAAGGGAAGGGCAGTTGGTGGCTCAGTGGATAGAGAGCCAAATCTGGAAATAGGAGGTCCTGGGTTTAAATTTGACCTTAGATCCTTCTTAGCTCTGAGGCCCTGGGCAAGTCACTTAACCTCAATTGCCTAGACCTTACCTCTTTTTGGTCTTGGAACTGATACCTGGTATTGATTCTTAGGTAGAAGGTATGGGTTTTTAGAGTAAAATGAAGGGGAATGGACTAGATGACATCTGGGGTCCTTTCTGGGAGGAGCTAGGTGGCACAGTGGATAGTGTAGGACCTGGAATCAGGAAGGTTCATCTTCCTAAGTTCAGATCTGACTTTGGATACTTGCTAGCTCTGTGACCCTTGGCAAGTTGCTTACCCCTGTTGTTCTCAGTTTCCTCATCTGTAAAATGAGCTGAAGAAGGAGATAGCATGCCATTCTAGTACATCTGTCAAGAAAAGCCGAAATGGAGTCACAAAGAGTCAGACACAACTCAAAACAACTGAACCAGGGTCCTTTCTAGCTCTATGTCTATGATTAAATGACCTTCCATTCCATCTTCTATGCAATGCTATTTCAACAATTCTCTAAACCAGGGGTCGGCAACCTTTTTGGCCGTGAGAGCCACAAACGCCACATTTTTTAAAATGTAATTTTGTGAGAGCCGTACAGTGCTCACCATGCAGCTCCTGTAATGGTGCCTGAAAAAAATTGACTTTATGGCTCCTGCAGAAAGAGCCATATATGGCCCTCAAAATAGCCAGATATGGCTTGAAAGCCATACGTTGCCGACCCCTGCTCTAAACAATCCTATAAGGGAGGTACTATTACTCCCATTCTGCTGATGAGGAAACAGGTTGAGAGTTTAAGTCGTCACAGAGATAATGCATGTTTTAGGGAAGGCTGGAACTGATATCTACTGACCCTGTTATTCATCTTACTATTATGTTATGCAATGGGACAAGAAGAGCAATAGCCAGAGCATGTAAGAATCATTTGATATTGCATAGCAAAAAAGCAACTTATAACATATAGCCTTTAGGAACAGAATATTCCGTCATACAATATTATGACATTTGATAATGATCACAACTTTGGAATAGATTCAAGAAACAACAAATGCTGTACAGAAAATTCAGGGGGTGGGGAAGGGGGAAGGATAAAAAATAAATAAAAAGCAACCTGAGATGAAACCAGTTGGAGTGCATGAGATGTGACATCTAATGCAATGCCGTATGTAAAGCATTAGTTGACTAGACCTTAAGTATCAACTTACTGGAATGCAGCCAGATTGCCTGTTTCCCATTTTGTTCATCTCACTTTAGATTGGCTCATTTCATTGAAAGAGATGCTCAAGTGGATAATCAATAAAATGGAAATAGAAATTGGCAGGTAGCTGTGAGATTAGAGATTCTCCCTACCCCTGCCCCAAACAACACAATGCACACCAAAAAACCCCACACCCAAAGGCAATACTTAAGGAGACATATTCTACTTAGCAAAGTGTGTTCCAATTAATCCTTTCATCTCTAAAGTACTTATGATTTGAAACAAATTCAGATTACACTGAATTTAGTTAGAATACTAATGAAAAATATTCATCCTGGAAAACCTAGTTAAGTGTCAAAACACATTTAAAATGTATTTATTTACAAAATTTAAGTTGGAGTACTTGCACCCCTGGGAAAAGGTCTATACTCATATCATTGCTCCCAAGACAGGAGCAGTGCCATGAACTGGAAGTACCTTTGACATACTGTGGAGTATGTGCAGATAGACATTCTGAAACTGGTTTGGTCTACTGACTTTGTGGCTTCTTCTCTGAAGAAGTCTTTTTTAATGTATCTAGAGCTGGAGACGCTTTCAAAAAAGCCTTAGTTGGCCTTCCCTATTCTCTTAGATTCATTCTTTTTGGATGCCTGTTTTTGGTGGATTGTTTTAATTTCTTTGCTTACGATATCTGGAAAGAGATAATGCTATAAGATGAGAAAACTTGAATCTCTTATGCTCTGAGTATTTGTGGCCCTATAACTATAAGTTTGCTGTCTTTGCCCACACAGGCGCTTACTTTTCATTTTAGGTGAAGGGAGAGTGCTGTTCCCTTGTCCCAGCATCCAGATTTTGCAGTGAATTTAGCATTGAGACACTGATGAATAATAGTGGCCTTCTGATCTTTGGAAGTGACTGAGGCGAACCCAGCTCCATGGTATTAGAGATAAGGATTCATCTAACATCAGTGCTGAATGTGGACATGAACTGAATGACATGGGCTGAATCAATGTCATGTAGAAATTGAGGTAAGTTTGATCCCATTCTCCCTAGGGACTGAGGTGGTGAGGGTAGAGTATGACTTAGAGGTATTGGTAGGAAATGTTTGTATTTTTGTTGTTGATAAATCTTCAAAATAAATGCCAATTGATGTTAAGTAATTAAACGGAACTGGGAGCCTAACGCTGGCATCTAACACTGGAAGAAGTAAAATTGATAAGGTCTTAAGTCCACAGTGTTAGAAAAGAAATATTTTTAAACCCATTTGGTACTCTTAGAACCCTGAGGGAACCCTATAGCTAGAATGGCTCTTGGATAGTGGACTAGACTGTTCATTGTCTTGTGTAGTTCTTTCCAAGTTTTTTTTTTTAATTGGCCTGCTCATCCCTTCTTATGGCACTGTAATATTTTGTCACACCACAATTTGTTTAACCATTCCTCAATTGATAGGCATTCTCTCAATTTCCAACACAAAGAGAACTTCCCTAAATATTTTTGGAAGGTGAGTTCTTTTCCTTTCTCTTTGATCTTCTTTGGAAACTTGTCCATCTCCTTTGGCCCAGCAATACCATTAGTAGGTCTGTATCCCAAAGAGATCAAAGATAGAGGAAAGGGACCTAGTTGTACAAAAATATTTATAGCAGTTCTTTTTTTTTGTGGTGGCAAAGAACTAGAGACTGGAGATGGCAGTTAGGGAATGGGCGAACATGTTGTGGTATATGATTGTAATTGAATACTATTGCATCCCAAGAAATGACAAACAAAATGATCACAAAAAAACCTGGAGAGACATATGAAATGATGCAAAGTGATAGAATCAGCAGAACATTGTACAAAGTACCAGCAATAAAATATGATGATCAACTGTGAATGACAACTATTATTAGCAGTGCAAGGATCTAGAACAATTCCACGATGAAAAAAAAGCTATCCACTGCCATAGAAGAAACTGACAGGGTTAGGAATGCATATTGAAGCATACCATTCTTTACTTTATTTCCTCCTTAAAATTTTCTCTACTGTAAGCAATATGTGTCTTCTTTCAAAATATGATGAACGTGCAAATATGTATTGTAAACTCATGGATAACCTATATCATATTGCCTTCCATCTTGGGGAGAGGGAAAAAACAGGGTGATGTTTTGATTTATAAGTTGGATTTAAGTGAGGCAGTGGTACAAAGTCCTCAGCTTCACTCTCTCTTCCAGAGTTGTCAAAATCCAGTTGCAAGACAAAAGTCAAGACAACTGTAGCCTGAGACTCAGTGGACAACCTTGATGTCTTCCATATCCAATAAACTGCAAGAGCTCCATAGTGCCTGCTTCAGCTGCCTTCATGGCTAATGGAACAAATTGTATTCAACTGTCCATTCTATCAATGGAAGTCTTCGAGGGTTTGGGGTAAATATCCTGCTAATTCATCAATAGATTTGAAGCCTGTCAGTTATTCTCAACCTTGATTAGCCTGTCAGACATGATGGTTTTACTAAAGTGTAACCACTGCACATGCTACAGCTTCTGGGAGCCATAAATGAGAGCTGGGTCAAAGGTGGACGAGCAACTCCAAAAAGGATGTGGCAAGGTCTCACACCAGAAATGCTAGTCCTTCCAGAACATAGCACAGCACTGAGAAAGGAATTCCTGGGGGCAAAAGAGGGGCCTTAGCTTCTGCTTCAGGGGAGCTTCTTGAGCACCTCACAAATAGAAGAGAAAAGATTTTTAACAAGTAAGGAGCTTGTTTTTTTGCTTTTTGTTTGTTTGTTGTTTTTTTTTTTTGCCTTATGTGCTCTCTGGGCTTAAGTCAACTTTCCCTTGAATTTGTATAATTGTGGGAGACTGTATTAGAGACTTTTTGTAGAGTATTTTATACCAACTGTCCTTAATTCAAATACTCTTTTCTAAAAGCTACTTAAGGCTGGCTGATTAAAATAATTCTAAGCTATTTATCTTAGGAAGAAATACTAGTGGAAGCTTAAGCCAATGGCATTTGAACAGTTCTTATTTTGAAATGCATAAACACAAAATACATAATATTGCAAAGGAAATAAATTATATTAAGATAGCTATTAAGATATATTAAAAGTTGCAAGTTAATAAAGTTCTCAAAATCTGTCAACAAAGCTCTTGGGAGTCTATGAACTCCAGGTTAAGATCGTACCACAGTGTATCAGCCTCTATGTATAAGGTTCTTTCACTTTGCATCAATCCCTGAAGGTCATTCCAGTTCACATGGAATTCCTCCAGTCCATTATTTCTTTGAGTACAATAGTATTCCATCACCAACAGATAACACAATTTTTGTAGAAGTCTTTTTCCTTATTATCTCTTTGGGATACAAACCCAGTAGTGGAATGGGTGGATGGACAGGAAGGCAGTCTTTTAAAGCCCTTTGGACATAGTTTCAAATTGCCATCCAGAATGGTTGGATCAATTTACAACTCCACCAGCAATGCATTAGTGTCCCAATTTTGCCATATTCCCTCCAACATTTATTACTTTCCTTTGCTGGAATGTTAGACAATCTGATTAGTGTGAGGTGATACCTCAGAGTTGTTTTGATTTGCAGTTCTCTAATTATAAAAGATTTAGAACACTTTTTTCATGTGCTTATTGATAGTTTTGATTTCTTTATCTGAAAATTGCCTATTCATTTCCCTTGCCCATTTCTCAATTGGGGAATGGCTTGCTTTTTTTGTACAATTGATTTAGCTCCTTATATATTTGAGTAATTAGACCTTTGTCAGAGGTTTTTGTTATAAACATATTTTCCCAATTGGTTGCTTCTGACTTTGGTTGCATTGTTTTTGTTTGTGCAAAACCATTTTAATTTGATGTAATCAGAATTATTTATTTTACATTTTGTAATTTTTTCTAACTCTTGCTTGGTCTTAAAAAATCTTTCCTTCCTGAAAGATCTGACAAGTATACTATTCTGTGTTCACCTAATTCACTTATCATTTCCTTCTTTATATTCAAGTCATTCACCCATTCTGAATTTATCTTGGTGTAGGGTGTGAGATGTTGATCTAAGCCTAATCTCTCCCATTCTGTTTTCCAATTTTCCCAGTAGTTTTTTGTCAAATAGTGAATTTTTGTCCCAAAAGTTGGGCTCTTTGGGTTTATTATATACTGTCTTGCTGAGGTCATTTACCCCAAGTCTATTCCACTGATCCTCCCTTCTGTCTCTTAACAAGTACCATATTCATTTGTTGATTTCTTGAATGGCTACGTACTGATATTTGGCTGCATTACTGAATCCTATAGAAGTATTGATATTGAAATTAATAGTTTTGGTTTTTGCATCCCTAAAATGCTCCTGCTAAATTCCTTGCCCAGAGCATAGGACATAAAAGTTCATTTTGTAATCTTTTTTTTTTTTTTAATTTAAGCTACTTTGCCTTATTTGTGTCTAGACAGTATGGGAGACTAGAGAGGTCCATAGAATAAGGTTTTCCTGCTGATACAGAAATCTTAGATAAATAACTCTATATGCTTAATCTCTTCTCTTGGGAGTCTTACACATGTACAAGGAAATTTCTATTTTCTATTGTCAGTTTTCTATATTTGATTTTTCTATTGTCCCTTTTTGGGGTGAGTCTGATATGTCAGTAGGAATGCCATTGCGATGATAGAGAACCATTGGAGGGAAATTTGGGGTATACTTTTGAATAGAAACTGAGGAAATTTTCCTGGGCTTCAAAGTGAAACACCTATTGTACAAGAAAAAATTCAGCATATCTGGTGTAGAAAGGAATACATTAAAAAAAAAGTCCAGTTCTCAGCTGGATAGCCTTTTATAATGACTGAATCAAGGAAAAATTTTTCACCCCAGACCATTTTATTTCTAATCTAAGATTCACACTTAGAGTGATTTCTGATTAGCTCTAGGCCCCTATTCCCTGTAGGAAGAGCTCCAGACCCTTAAGAAATTCTTAAGGACACAAGATTTTCCATTGCACAAGGAGCGGTTATTTTTTTTTCTTTCTCGTTTTTCTAAAAATTGTTTGAGATTGGGAACACCTTTCTGGCAAGCAAAAAGGAAGGTAGATACCTATAACAACTTTTGTAAAATGATACCAGCTTGTAAAATGGCATCACTCATTTATTTAGAAGCATTAAGGATTATAAATTTTTTAAATTGTTTAGAAACTTTACCATAGACTTTTCCTGATATTCTTTATTATAAAACTCTGGGAAAGGCATTTGAGACAGATAATGTAATACCTTCTCTGACTCATTAAAGAGCTATCTAAGATGTGGGACTATGGACTTTGCCCAAAATACTCCAGTAGATTTTCTGGGGACAGCAAATAGCAAAACAAATGGGGGAAAATGTAGTAGTAGAATGGATTTACTACCTTTTATTATCAATGTAAAAATAGGATTTACTTAACTCCATTGCACTTAAAGTGATGATACCCAAATGATCAATCTCATAAGCCTTAGACTAACTTAAAAAAAAGCAGTAAAAGAAAGAAAAGGGCTTTTAAACTGTGGTGACACTAGATAAAAATCATATTCACATACATTGAGGAAACTTGGCTATACTCCAGGGTGCATCTGTAAATTATTAGACTGCAGCAGTGATGTCAAACTCAAATAAACATAGATTCCTCTTGGCCTCATATTGACTTCGAAAAGCACAAATTGACATTATCTGTGGTATGTTGCATCTTTATTTATTTTGTTAAATTTTTCCCAATTACATTTTAATGTAGTTTATATCAGACTTGGGAGTTTTGTGAGCCCCTTGCTGCCTGTGGGCTGAGTTTAACACCTCCAAGCTAGAGAACCTGAGTCATTTGAGAGATTGCAACAAACATGGGATTGCATCATTACCCTGAAGAACAAATGAAGACTGAACTGTGGCAGAGAATGGAAATAAGAACAGTCATTGGCTCTACAGGTGTCACAAAGCAAAAGATTAAGGTTGAGTCTTTTGGACCTGAAAAAAACTTGGCTTTTTTCCCTAACATTTGATGTATATCTGTCTATAGACTACAATATCATTTGCTATTTTTTACCGAAATATTTCTAGTAAACTGAATTTTATCTCAGCAAAAAATAAAATAAGGCCATGGATTTCTTTTAAGATCATTAATTAGAGATAACATTAGACAGAGAACCCAATCTCTGTCCAAAAGTTACTAATTTCCCTAACTAGGGGTTCAGAGCAATTATGACTCCATTAATACTTTTTTTGTCTAAAAACCCAAAGAGAAGGGAACAATGTACATTTTAGTTGCCATTAAATTTCTCATAGGTTTAAATGAATTAATCAATTCACTAGTTGTTATACTAGGACATATGATCTTTTGGTAATATCCATCTGTGCTGCCAAAAAGGTTCTCTTTTATTGATTAAATTGATAATTCCACTTAGTATGCTAACACACTCCTTGATGGCAAACTGATGTGGGGCTTTTCAAAACTGTGACATGCCCAAAACTCTCAATTCAATTGTAACCAAAAAAGATTAAAATGTAATTGATAAACATTTAACAAAACAAATAAAATATAACTGAACACAGATAATGTTAATATGGTTTTTAAAAGTCAATATGTGGCCTGCAGAGAGGCCATGCTTGTGGTTTAGCGGACCCCATTTCTATTTGAGTTTAACACCAGTGCTTCATACTATTCCACAAATGTTCCTTTGTGACTGAAAACTAGCTCCTGATCTTGGCTATGGAGCCTGCCAAAGTTTGCATTCTATACTTTTGTCTCCCGGTCTTATGGGATTAAGTCCTTGCTTCAAGATTTTCTCTACCCTTTCTGCTACTAGCTTTTTGGCAATCTGATCATGGAGCTGATGTCATTTCTGAACATCCCACAGCACTACTTGAAAAATAGGATCTTTACCTAGTTACTTTCTTTATCCCTGACTTCCCATGACCCCATATACTTATATTTGCCACACAGGCATTTGTTATAACAATTCTAGAAGGATATCAGAAAAAAATGCTTTCAAAGGAGCTCAGAGGTAAATTATAATTCTAAAAATCCCAATTATACTACAACCTATTTATGTCCCATTCACATTTAATTTTGCCCACTTAAGTTTTTGCACTTCAAAGATTATATGTCTATAGCCACATTTTTTCCTTACTGAAAATATTTTCTTTTTTCAGAGCCTTGAGAAATAAAATTATCTAAATACATTTCATTCTGTTTATTCATAATCTCAATATATATTACCAAAGGGTTATCATCTCTAGCTATTTGATCATTTATAGTCCATAATTCATACCACCCCTATATTCAATGCTCAAGTCCAGATCATTTTAAGGTTTTGGAAAGTCTTGATGTCTAAATCTAAGACTGAGTTGTAAAACTGAGATGGTTGGTAAGATTGTAAAAACTAGGGGGAGAAAAATAATAACCTTTGAAGTAAATGAGAATTGGATAGTATATATATGTATGTATGTATGTATATATATACAAAATTGATGCCATATGCACAAAATGCATTCCAAAAAGCCTCATGTAAGTACAAAAAGGACAAGTGGTAATTTGATTAGAATTTGAAAACATATTGGCTAAATATTAGAAGGTATGTATATATAGAATTGAGAACAGGAAAACACAGGGGGAAGTTATGACTTATTTTAATTGAAAGTTAATGAAGAGTAGGATTAATTACAATCATTCAGGCAGATTGCAGGGGAATCAGATAATCCATACTTTCTCAGGTTCTTGGGAGAATATACTATTCAATAGAATTCGTAGTTCAAATGAATTTTTCAGAGGTTTTACTAAAGACATCCTTACTGCAAAGGATAAATAAGATCTCAGGTTCTATGAAACATCCCTTCTGGAGAAAATGATCGTTTCATACAGGTTCTCTGAGAACAACTCTTTTTTTATCTAGATGTTTATAGAAAATATTTCATCACAGTGTTCACAACAAATTCATCTCATAATAGGCAATCTGTGCATAAAGAGCTGTGCAACACTTAGAATACTCTATATATGTGAATTGTTGATCTGGAAATGTCATACTCTGCTGTGGCTGAAGGACCAAACTTGGATTTAGGAAGACCTCGGCTCAACTGAAAATTCACTTAATCTCTCAGTGCCCTGGGCAACTCCCTAAGAAAAGAACTTCCAAATGGCCCAACTCTTGTCTATCTGCATCGGTTAAAGTAGTTTCCACATGAGAAGTTCCAAATGCTGATAAAAATCACTTCTGAATCAAAACATAGCATTTACTGAAGATTGCTGCTACATGACTCTGTGTCTCCCTCACTTCCAATGAGATACTGATGTACACTGAATCTATGTGACATCTGCTAACACAAGTGGGTATCAAAACATTCATTCTTTCCACTTAATGGGAATTTCTAGAACTCTGACTTGTTTTAAGGGCCCTTTTGGCCAATTATGTTGAATCAGATGATCTGAAAAAATTTGTTTAAACCCTTACAATAGTTACAATACCTTACAATACTGTATATTGGCTCCAAGGCAGAAGAATGGTAAGGGCTAGGCAATGGAGGTCAAGGGACTTGCCCAGGGTCACACAGCTGGGAAGTGTCTGAGGCCAGAGTTGAACCTAGAACCTCCCGTCTCTAGACCTGGCTCTCAATCCCAGCTGAGCCACCCACCTGCCCTGATCTGAACATTCTGCAGAAATTTGCTTTAGAATTTTTTTTAATAAATGCAACATAAATCTGTGAAAGGAAGCCTGATTTAAACCCATAGAAAATCACTTTTCTTAATAATTATTCAGATAATCCTAATAGTCAAAACCCAGGTTTTGAAAGCCAGCTATATTTCAGAATAACCATCCCAGAAATAAAAGAACAATGGTGGAAGACTTGGAGGAATCTCTCCATAAGCTCAGTTACTCCAGTCTGGCTCCAGCCAAATTTTGGGACTCAGAAATGTTCCATTTTTCTGACTTCTATTGTTCCTTACTGAAACTATTCATATTTGTAATCTTCTGTAAAAGTGAAAAATTAATGTTAAAAATCCATAGGCTCTTTTACTACAATTACATAAATAACCTAAAAGAAAGTACGTTTTATTCTTAAACTAGATATTTTAGTGCAGTTTGTCTCTATAATTTCTTCCTCCTGTCTCATATGCACCTCTTTCACTCAGTCACCACTATCTAAAGAATTCTATGCTTACAACTTTTTAGTCTTAAAAAGTTTTGTTTTTTTAAATAATTAACATCTCCTTGCCTTTGATATCAGAGATGGGAAGTGGTTTAAATAGGAAACTAACCCTCATGAACTTCTCTTCTCTACCCTGATGGAGATCCAGGTATCCTATTTCAAACTAGGTGAGCACTTCATGTAATGGTGTCCCAAGTCCTGCAACTCTGATATTATATATCTTTTCCCTTTGTCATAGAAAAAATAAGCCTAAACTTGTCTAAACTTAATGATCTATTTCTTCATGTCCCACTGGCTTCTCAGCCCTTTTCACACAAGCTTCAGGTCCCCAAAACAAAATTATATCTTCTTCACAAGGTTGTGTATGTAAAGGGTTTTGCAAACTCTAAAGCATATATATATGTACACTATATGAAGACTGGAATGGCCTAGACATAGTATAATGTAGATATATGTGCTGCCTAACTGAACACCAGAGGGGAATATTTTATGTAATTGTATGAATTCAGAATCTTTGGTGGAAACACTACATGTCTATATAAAAGTTTACAAACATTTTCCCATATAATATCTTAATAGAACTTTACATTCACTTTGTGATAAGATGTTGTTATTCAGTCATTTTCAGTCATATCTGACTTTTTATAACCCCATTTGGAGGTTTTCTTGGCAAAGATATTGGAATAATTTGCCATTTCCTTCTTGATCACATTTTACAGGTGAGGAAATTGAGTCAAACAGGATAAAGTGACTTGCCCAGGGTCACACAAGCCAAAGTCTGAGTCCAGATTTGAAATCAGAGAGAAGAGTCTTCTTAACTCCAGATCATGCTTTCTATCCACTGCACCATTTAGCTGGACTGTGATAGAGGTAGGGTAGGTATTACTGCCCATATATTTTGCAAATGACTCCAAAAATTAAATTAATTGCTCAAAATCATATAGCAAGGACTTGGAATAAATGGAATCAGAATCTAGATTTCTTGCCCTTAAATCCAGTGCTCTTTCCACTTTAATGCATAGTCTCCCATATAAATGCTACTTCAGATCAACTTTGGTCAATTGTTATGGAAAACATGTCAATTCCGAAAGAACCATTTCCAGAATCTTCAAATTCAATAATTTTTTTCCAGTCTTCTATAATATAAACCAGACCCTATTTTTGTTCTCTTTATGTTATGTCGATGCTATCTACTGGGGGAAGGGGAAAGAGAGAAAGAAACAAAGAGAGGGGGGAAGAGGAGGAAGGCAGGGAGAGGGAGGGATTCATTAATGATACATTTTTTCCAAAGCTATATTGACATTCTTAATGATTCTAAGGACAAATCAGTAAACAAGCATTCTGAACTAGTGCCAGCTTCCTCTTCTTTACGTGATTATATCCTTGTTCTTTCTCCCTTTGGTATACATTCTTACATGAGGCCTTTGAATCACTACTGTCAGAATATTTTTTTCACCTCGATTTGTTTATTTTTCTAATCTATCATTTCTCCTTCCCCCCTCAATTTATCTAAATATTTTTATTATGAGCGTAATAAGTCAACAAACACAAATAGCCCAATATGCAAACAAGAATGAAACAAGGATTATATATGAAACCATGAACCTGTGCCCTACTTTGTTTCTAAAATGTACATATTAAATTTAGCACAGTATTAAAAAATAGTTGCCTTGTCCCTTTTGAATGCAGACATGTTTAATGTATTTTGATGCTTTTTTCTTTTTTGTTTTCTCAGATATATTCCTTTAATCATTTCTAAATAATTTTCCATTCAGTTTTCTTTTCCATCAATATCAAATCATACTACTAACTTGTTTCTTGAACAATTTTACAACAAAATTCATATATTCTAGTATAGTCTCAATATATGTGTATTATTTTGGTTATTTTTATTGAGTAGTAGGACAAATGTTATTCTTTCAGCATCGATGTGACTTATTTTTATTGGAGAAGATCAGGGATTGAGCTGATTCTAACTGTTATTATCCTTTTCCATCCCTTTCTCCTTTTCTCCCCAACCCTTTCTGTTACCCTCCACTCATATCTTCTCTTTTCTAAGTGAGACAGCTGTAAAGGATTATAGAGTCATTGTGGCAGGCATTCTAGATTCAGTTTGCTGTCTGTGTTTTTAATTTCAGTGCTAGCACCAAAATTCAACATCTATGATTATGGTGAGGTGCTTTTATTTATTTTTTAAAAATGAGCTATCTAACAAATATTTGGGAGGATTTTAGCAAAGCCTCTCATCAAAAGTTGCAGCTGCTACAGCTGATTCTCTTTCCTACAGTTCCTCTTAATATCATTCACTTGTCTTACTATTCCTCCTTCGTAAAATATGGCCATGGTTAGGTCTCTGTTGGCTTGGCCACTCACACTAACTATGTGAGCTCAGGCAATTCACTTAACTTTCTATTGTTTCTGTTTCACACCTATCAAAGAAGTGCAAAGTGATATCCATGGCCCCCTTTTGCTTTAAATGCCTAGACATCTTCTAGGTGACCATTGACCACATGAAACTTTCTAATACAGTGGCCATATGACAATGAGCATCACAGTCCCAGGCTGAAGTATGATTGGTTCAATTCCTGCCCCTGGGTCTCTCAAACATATGGTCCTCCAGATTTGGAATGCAATCCCTTTCCTCACCTCCATCTCACAGAACCTTTGGCTTCCTTCCAAGGATATTTCAGGTGCCACTCCTGTCAAGGGAATTTTCCTGATTCCTCACTCCCCCCCCCCCCAACAATGATTAGCACTCCCTCCTGAGTTCTTGGAATTGCTTTGGGTTGTTTTACATATTTTGGATTGATTAAATTTGCTTTCCTGTTATTTCTACCAGATAAATTATAAGCTCTTTCAGGTCAAGAAATAGTTTGTTTTTGCCTTATATGCCTTGTACCTTCCCTGATTAATAAATCTTTATTATGCTGAATTTAATTGAATAACTCATATCTCATATATAGGCTAGAGATAGGGATAGACTTTGGATCTGTGAGGTCCAGTCTGGGAATAGGGAATATCCAGGTGAGGAAATTTCCTTCACCAATATAAATTAGCACTTATATATTGACTATTATAATAGTCTGCTGCTTAGTTTCTCTGACTCAAGTGTCTCCCCTGTAAAAATATATGTATATATAGAAGAGGGTTTGATGTTGAGAAGAGTGACAGATCTGGCGTGCATGTCTGTCAATACACTACTTTTACTAAAGACAACAGAGGAGGTTTTTCTGGATTGGTGGACATCCAGAGAACGGGAGCTGGCCCTGGATGCTAAAGGGAGACGTGGGTGGAAATGCTGGGTGATCAAGCATGGACCCTCTCCCTACAGAAACCTCCCCAAGGCCAATGTCAACACCTCCAGGGGGTCTCGCTCAAAATGGAGTCTGAGCAAAGCAGCTGCTCAAACCCCTTTTCCCCTCTTTGCCTCGTGTAATGATTTCTCCTTGATCTGACTGAGAATTGGTTTATTTTGTAGATGAACAGCGTAGCTGGTGAAGTGACTGCTGTCTGATCCATCTCAGTGGGCTGAAGTGCCCAAAGCTTGATTCAGTTTTCCTTTCCATACCCCATTTCAGTTCAACAGATAAGTAGATCTTCCCCATCACATCCTACCCACCAATTCAATCAACTCTAGTTCCTTCCTATCAGTTCTAGGATCAAAGACCTCCATGAAGTGGCCCTTCCTATCTTCCCAAACTTCTTATACTTAATAACTTCTCCTTCTTGTTTCTCATACCCGAATCTTCACACAAACTCTCCCCTAGGTCTAAAGCAGTGGTTCCCAAACTTTTTTGGCCTCCCCCCCCTTTCCAGAAAAAATATTACTTAGCCCCCTGGAAATTAATTTTTTAAATTTTAATAGCAATTAATAGGAAAGATAAATGCACCTGTAGCCATCACTGCCTTCCTAGATTGCTGCAGCACCCACCAGGGGGCGGTAGTGCCCACTTTGGGAATTACTGGTCTAAAGTGTTCTTCCTCCTCATCTCTACATCTTGGAATCCCTACTTTGCTTTTCAGCTCCTCCTCCTCTAGGTGTTAATATTTCCCTCAAAATCATCTGACATTTTTTTCTTTAGGACATTTTATTTCCTTAATAATACTGAACCATTTTTAATGATTTCTATGCAATGACAAAGAAAATTATGATTCAAGTAATTTCACTAGTCCAAAATGAAAGGTCAAAGTGGCTTAAGCTCAGAGTATATGCATAGTATAATGTAATATGGCATCAAAGATTTCCAAGATTCAGTTACATTTAATAATCATTTATCAAGTACTTATCTGATAAAAAAAAAAGAAATTATCATTTACTCTTCTCCCTTCCCCATAATCTATGATCCAGTGACACTGGCTTCCTTGCTATTCTTTCTACAAGTCAATTCATCTCTTGACTCTATGCATGATCACTGCCCCCCCCACCCCATTCTTGGAATTCTTTCTTTCCTCCCTCATCTCTCCTTCATGGCTCCCTTCTAGTTCAAGATAAAAACTCACTGGCTACAAAAAGTCCTTCTGATCCCCCTTACTGCTTGTACTTTATCCTCCATCTTGTCCCAGAAGTTCCTTATTACAATATATTGTTTGAACATTGTTGTTTTCATGTTATCTTCCTCTAAAGGGAGGGACTGACTCTTTGGTGGGGGTTGGGGGGATATCTGGCTTGGGGGACTTAATCAATACTTATTAAGGGGGGTCAAGAGAGTGGCTTAGTAGCAGCAAAAGATGAAACTGCTATAAGAACTACATAAGAAATTATAAGAACAAATGCTAATAAACTGAATATTATATATTTATATATATATATTATATAATATATGTATTATATAAAAAGCACTATACTAGCATTTTTTCCCCACAACTAAACCGACCACCTTGACACATATCTGAAAATGTAAAAATGCTTCTTTTCCTGTCAGTTGCATGGCCAACAGTACCAAAGCAGTAACATGTCTATCTACAGAATGTAAATTCTTTTTAATATAAGACAATTTAGGAGAAAATGAAGAAAGACAAGGAGGGAAAAAGCACTATATAGCACTGTGCAATTTTTTAAAAGCAAAATTATCTCATTTGAGTCTCCCAACAACCTTGAAAAGGAGGTGATATTAACCTCATTTTACTGATGAGGAAACTAAGTCAAACAGAATTTAAGTGAATTGATGAAGGTTGTGCTGCTAGGCTGGATTTGATCTTAGGTTTTCCTGACTTGGAACCTAGCACTCTATCCACTGTGCCAATACCTGCCTCTATTTTGGGGGGAGAAGGAGGGAGAGACAATCCTCCTAAAATGCATAACAAAGTCTGAGTGGACTTAAAATTTCAAAATGATAAGACATAATAATTTCTCAGAAATAAAATTAAATTGAAATGGACATCTAAGGTATGTCTTTTTGAGAAACTTTTCCTATTATTAAAAAAATCAAGACAAGTATTTTTCTTATTAACTTTTTGCACTTGCTGTAGATTATCTCTTACTTCAACCATTACTTTTAAATATTTACTTGGCTTCCGTATAACTCAAAGGAATACTTAGAATGACTCTCTTATTTGATAACCTGTTGGATCAGAAAATTGTAGCATATCAAAATTTGCATTTTGGGGGATAGTTTTAGATAAGGCAGGAAGACAAATTAAATCTGTCAAATCTATTCTACTGATAAAGAGGTGGCAGAGGTAAGAACTGGAAAAATATCTTTATTTGCTACTGGTCAATATGCTCGTTTAAGTAAATCTTACAAACTGAAGGAAATGATTTAGAAATGAAGTAAGAACAAAGATCTCAAAAATATTTCAAAAGGCTAGAACAATAGGTCAAATCTAATTAAGAGCATTTAACAAAGAAAAATTTAAATTCACATATTTAAGTTCATAAAATGAGCAGCATACGTGAGGTTAAACAGTAGCTCATGCAAGGAAAAAATTTTTTTACTGTAAACAACATAAATAAATGTTGTGACATAGAATCTAAACTGGCTTATGATATTTAAAACTAATTAAATGACAGTCCTATTATCTTCTACATTGTTCAGACCACACTTGAATTAATGTTTGGTCCTATGCATCATATTTTAGAAGCAACACTGATTAAACAGCATGATCAGATGAGAGATAGCGTTAGAAAGTCTACCATGAACTCAGTAAAATCTAAGTTAAAATTCAACCCTCTGATGTATTCTAGTTGTGTGCAAAATAGAACTAGGTATTTTTGTCCCAAAGTCCTTTGTGCTCTTTCAGTTTTGGAAAGAACAGCTATTTTCTCCCAGTTATGAGATTTACAACTTGTGTGTCATTCTTAATTCGTCACCTTCACTCACTTTGATATCTAATCATTTGCCAAATCCTTCCATTTCTTCCTTCACTTCCTATTCTACTTACTATACTTCTCCAGTCATGCAGCCACCACTTTGGTTCAAGCCTTTCTTTTCTTTCTTCTATACTTTTTTGATAAACTGCTATTTAGTCTCTCCAAGCTTCACTCATGCCTCTGAACTTTCTCCACCATGCCCCTTCATACGTACCACTCCTCTTACAATTTTTCAGCTTCATTTTATGTGCTGACTTCCCACATTAGAATGTATACTCCTCAAGGGCAGCTAATTGGGTTGGTCTTTTGAGAGCCAGGTCTAGAAATAGGACCCAGGTTCAAATATAGTCTCAACTACTTCTTAGCTGTGTGACCCTAGGAAAGTCACTTAACCCCAATCATCAATACACACTATTGCTTCTAAGACAGAAGGTAAGGGTTTACCAAAAAATAAAAAGAATGGTCCTGCCCTTTGTGTAGTAGCAAAGAATTAGCAATTGAGGGATTGTCTGAATGGCTGAATAAGTTGTGGTAATTGATTGTAATGGAATACTATTTTACTCTAAGAAATAATGGAGCAGGATGATTTCTAGGAAAAACTTGGAAGGTTGTTTTTGTTTTTGTTTTTTAAATGGATCTCATTTCATTCATTTATTTGTTTGTTTTTAATTGTTTAATTTTATTATTTTAGAAAAATTTTTTTCCATGGTTACATGATTCATGGTCTTACTCTCCCCCCACCATAGCCAATGCACATTTCCACTGTTTTCTTAATGTGCCATCAATCAAGACCTATTTCCATATTATTGATAGTGGTACTAGGGTGGTCGTTTAGATTTTACTTCCCAAATCATGTCCGCATCAACCCATGTGTTCTAGCAGTTGTTTTTCTTCTGTGTTTCCACTCCTGTAGTTCTTCCTCTGAATGTGGGTAGCATTTTTAATGAACTGATGGAAAGTGAATTGAGCAGAACCAGAAGAACATCGTACACAGTATCAGCAATAAAACAATTCTGGATGACCTAGTTATTCTCAGCAATACAGTGATCCAAGGCAATCTCAGAGACTCATGATGAAAAATGCCATCCATTTCCAGAGGAAAAATTGGAGTCTGAATGCAGACGTAAATACATTATATTTCCCTTACTTTTTTCTTTCTTTCCTTCCTTCGTTCCTTCCTTCGTTCCTTCCTTCGTTCCTTCCTTTCTTCCTCTTCCTCTTCCTCTTCCTCTTCCTCTTCCTCTTCCTCTTCCTCTTCCTCTTCCTCTTCCTCTTCCTCTTCTTCTTCTTCTTCTTCTTCTTCTTCTTCTTCTTCTTCTTCTTCTTCTTCTTCTTCTTCTTCTTCTTCTTCTTCTTCTTCTTCTCACAAAATGTCTAACATAGGAAAATGTTTTATAGATTACCCATGTAAACTCAATATAGGATTGCATATCATATCAGAGAAAGTGAAAGGAAAGAGAGAGGGGAACTTGGAATAAGGGAAAGAATTTGGAACTCAAAATTTTTTAGATGTTAAAAATTGTTTTCATGTGTAATTTAGGGAAATAAATTATTATTTTAAAAATGTATGCTTGGACAGAGAATATCTTTCTACTTAAATTACCCAAAATTTGCACAATGCAATGTTTAATAAATCTTTATGGACTTTAATTCACTTCAAGCTCTCAGTTTCAATTCTTTCCCCAATCCGATCAACCCTCTGCTCAGCAGGCAAATCAATTTTTCTAATATATAGCTCTATGCATGCCACTCTGTTACCCAGAGACCTCCAATGCCTCCAAGATCCCATATAAAGTGTCTGTTTGGCATTTAAAGTTCTTTAAGACCTGGTTTCTTCCTACCTTTGTAATCATTTTATACTTTACTTCCCTCTAGCTATTATGTGATCAAGCCAAACTGGTCTATAAGCTGTTCTTCATATAAATACTCCATTTCCCACCTCACTGACTTTGTATTGGCATTCCAACCTCCTGGCTGAAATATTCTCCCTCCTCACTCCTGTTGGGTCCATTGGTTTCAAATTCCAAGTCCTGTAGAAACCTCCCACTCCCCTTACCTTCAAAATTAGCTTCTACTTATTAAGTATATTCATGTCTATGTACACATATAGCATAAATAGATGGCATGCATATGCCTATATTTTTATGTTTGTCCATCTATCTGTATCTCTAGTACAGTGATGGCGAATCTTGTAGAGACCAAGTGACCGGACTACAACCCTCATGTCACATATGAGCCTCCCTCTTACCCCAGACAGGGATGGAGGAAGTGACCACACTGGGCTGCTGGACAGAGAACAGGTGATGTGAGAAATGTCCTCAGGCATAGTGGAGGGAGGTGGAGCAGTCCCCTCCAGCATGTGTGCCATAGGTTTGCCAATACATTTCTAGTATATACATAATTATTTGCCTATGTTTCTACCATTACAATGTGAACTCTTTGAGGATACAACCATCCTATTTTTTTCCCTTCCTTTATATCCTCAGTGCTTAGCACAATGCCTGGCACATAGTAAGTCCTTAAAATGTGATTATTGACTCACTGACTGACTTAAGGGTTCCATAGGTGTTACATATTGCAGCCTGATCACAACCATCATGGACCTCTCTATTGGCCCCTGAGCAATACTCATTTGTAATATTTCAGAGAATGTGTTCCATGATGCACAGCTATACAAACACTGGGGAAAATATTAGTATTGAAAAGACAGGGCCTTTGTTTCAAGGTGAAGCAAGGGGTCATTAAATGAGTTTTGCAATTTCCCCACAGCTATCCAGCCTATTCTCTCCTCCTCTTTAATTCTGAAACCATCTCATTATTCATTGGCAGTGACTGTCTAAGATATTTATATTGATGGATGAGCTCTATAGGTTGTCCATCTAACTGCATGTCATAATCCAGATAACAGATATTTTTCATCTGTTTAGTTTTTCCTATATGAATGGGTAGGACAAACTCTTGTAAATGGTTATAAAGCTTGTTCAGGAGGTTCTGAAATATTCTAGGGCTTGACAAAATCAGCACAATGTATCTGAAAACAACAGCATCTTAAGACCCCATCATCTATAAAAAATTCCTCTTGCATTTGAACTTTGAGCCCATGAGCTTCTGTGAGAGTGATAAGTATCTTTGATGAGTGCACATTACCCTATTTTGTGCCTTGCCAGAAATGAATGATCAGACAGTTGTCTAATAAGGGTATTTCTTTTTTGTCTTTTAAATATGCTTAAATTTAAAAAAAATTAAAAAAAACATGGGAATGACGCTATTGGAAAGGAATTTTTAAGTCAGGTTGTGTTTTTATTTTTTCTTCTACTGAATTTAAATATGTTTTTATAGTAAAGAAGCAATAAACACAATTGGATACTCTATCCCATACATCTTCTAGTCAGTTCTGAAGACATAGTCTTGAGTTCAATTTTGACAGCCTATCCCTATTAAGTCTTCCTATTTTAAGAGCATACCCATTGCTTCTTCTTTACCTTCTAGGGTCATAGAGAACTAATTCAATTCCTCTTCTGCTTAACAGCCTTTCAAATTCTTGATGACAGCTATCATGTACCTTTGGAGTTTTCTCCATTTGACATATTTGTAGTTCCTTCCATCATGATACAAAATTAAGGCCTTTCCCCACTTTGATCTTCTTTGGATATTGTTAAGTTTATCAATTATCTCTTTTGTAGTACCCAGAACTAAATACAGTATCCTAGATGCTGTCTGACAAATCAGAGTGGAATCTTCTACTCTCTATTCTGGAAAGCTATACTCCTCTTAAAGCAACCTAAAATGGCATTAACTTTTTTGGTTGCCACATCACATACTGGACTCATATTGAGCTTGTAGTCTACTAAAACTCCCAGATCATTTTTAACAGATGCCATCTAAATGCACTTCTTCTATTTGACTAGAAATGGCACTAAAGTGCCCCAAGAAAGGAAAAGAAGATGAATCAGACCAACTGTAGATACAGGATATTCATGCTGGTGTTGACACAATTATGAGAGGGCTGGGTCAGCAGTTATATGAATCTTAAAGAGGAGTAGATATATTTTTATTAATATTTCATATATCTGCATGTATTAAATATAATGTAGTTCTTCAAAAAGTTATTTGCTAACAATATAATAGGAGGATAAGATTGGTCTAAATTATTGTAATAGAAAAAATAGAAGAAATACATAATCCCCAATGAGTATAAGTAAACTTGCAGATGGGTGGGTATATTATTAGGGAAAAGGAGAGAAAAGAATAAAGAAATTTATGTATCAACTACTATGTTCTAAGCACTGTACTAAGCACTTTATAAATATCTCAATTAATCCTCATAATGACCCTGAAAGGTAGGTGCTATTATTCACCTCATTTTACAGTTAAGGAAAACTGAGGCAAACAGAGATGAAGTGGCATGCCAAGGATTATATAACTGGTGTCTGAGGCTGAATTTGAACTCAGTTCTTCTTGATTCTGAGCCAGTTACTCTATCTAATAAATCATGTTACTGCCTATATGTATTTCTGGACAGATAGCCAAGATAAATAAGAGATTTGGCTCCACTGAAAGAAACAGGAAGAAATTTGGACTAGATTAAATTCAGAAATTGTACAGATTTTTTAATGGGCTCAAGCTATTGTTCTATTCCCAGAAAAAAATCATTTTTTAAATACCAGTATAGTTATGGTGATATATGTGACAACAAATTATGGAACAGCACAATTCAGAAGAATCAAAATACCTTGTGATTCATAAGACAATGGAAAAACACGTTTATTATAAATAGAATACAAAAAGTTAACAGTGATGCCCTGTATACAAGAAACTCAGCTGAGCACCAGATCCCACCTACAGTGCCCAAGTCAAAGTGATTGAGTGAGGAGCTGTGATCTAAATCACGCACCCTCTCTAGTTACTTGACTTGGGGTTGAATCAATATAAAGATGTTAAAGACGAGGATAAATATTGATAGAATATGGATAACATTGTTGACTGTGACTTAGCTGAAAGGATTCCCTTTCCCCTTTATATGTAAGACTCTTAGACTCATCTTTAGGGTAATAACAGCCTTCACCTGGCTAAAGTTTAAGAATTTAATTGTAATGGACTCAGAGGAAGGGTTGAGGTTGAGGAAGAAGGTGTAGAGAATCTCTGCTAGACTAAGGATGGTAAAGTTGGATGATCAGTTAGTATTTAAGTGGTGTCAGTTGGCTGGAGAGGTTCCTTTCCCATCTGGCATTAGTCAGGCCAGGTACCTTGGTCCTGACCAGGTATAACGAGGTTTGATGTTATTCTTCTTGGTAATCAGGTAGTTGGTATATATCTCATAGCTCTATCCAAAGTTGGAGGATTGGTAATCAATGCAATAGGATATAGGTAACTTTTATAGGTTATTGGCCTACCCACCCACCACCCTAGGGTCCCCTTCTCACAAATGAGAGACAGATTGGATAAGCTTCTGCCATTTTATAGTGCTGGCAGCAACTGACTTTTGCTGTTGGCTCATGGCATCTGGGTAAGATTCCAACTTCTATAACTGTTGGTTGTTATTCATCTTGATCTCCATTTTGTTATCAGACTTTGCTATTACAAGTCCTACAAGACTTATTTTTAGTGATCACCTTCCTCTTTCTAAATACCTAGAGAGCCCATCACATTAATAATTGCTACCTAGATGTTGTAAAGAACTGATGCCAAAGTTCAATGTGTAGTTTCCAGAATCTATTGCTACTCTTTAAAAATAAATTGGGATGACTTTTCCCCACATGACCCTTTCTTATTTTCTGTTCCTCAGAGATTACTAATCTCATTTCAAGGAATATTTTCAAATTTGTCATTGTTGTTGTTGTTCCCTCATGCCCTTAGGTTCATTAAAACAGTAAGAATTTTAGAAGTTATTCAAAATAATCATTCCTGTGAGTCTATTTGAATTCATTAAATCTTTGAGAAATGTACCAGGAAGCTCTAGAGTATACAGTTGACAAAAGACATCTTTGAAGTTATTTCTCCATTGCCTTTCACCATGAAAGAACAAAAGTCTGTGAGGTCCATTGAGCACCATTCTTTATGTTCATTTTGCTCTTATTTATTCATTGCGGTTGTTCAAAATTGTGCTGGTAAATGTTTAACAACATTTTGTCTCTGAACTTGCATCTAGACAATCATCTAAAGAATAATTGTTGCTTGATTTGTACCTTTTTCCTCATTTCTGAGCTGCAAATTCTCACACTGAAAATTTAACAACTGACTCTTTCTAGCTGGTATGAACTGTCTCCAACATGTGGATCCAGATGAATCCACAGTAGGAAATCTCTTGTCTCAATTTGAAAATGATCCTATTGAATATCTGGAAGTTGTTTGTTTAGAGATTTCTTTACTGATATTAATATCCTTAATGCTTAAGTGTCCTGCTGCATAAAATGTAAGTGCATACAATAGGAAAAGCAAAAAAAAGCCTTCATTTTCACATGCTAGAGTGTTCTCCAGCACATGAAATAGGGGCTTACAATGTCAGTGACATTGTAAAAACAATGCTAATTCGTCCTGGGTGCTATCATGGTTTGGCATCTTCTTTTAGGAACAAAAACTAACAAATTTTATTTTTAAGAAGGCAAGGAGAAAGATCTCTTCTGTCTACACTAACATGTGTGGACAGCTCAGCTGATGACTGGTTACCAGCCCAGTGTGTTTTAGAAATGGATATAATTCTCAGAATATTCTCTAACCATTCATTCCAATATAGCTGAAATAGCTCAGAGATTTGTCCAGTAAAGAACTTTCCAATTCACAGATTTTGTTGGCTACATAAAAATATAAATTTCTCACTCTGTGAGAAAACAACAGAATGAGATGAAGCAGCTCAACAAGTAACAATGAATCATACTCAAATGCTTATCATATGCTAATCTTGTTCTGTGTTAGGGGCAGTTTTGTTGGTCAGGGCCAAGCCTACCTAATTCCGAATAAAGTTGAGAGTTTGCCAATGTAATTAATATGTTCATTGCATGGAGTTCATCCTGGTTCCCCAATGCTGAATTAGGTTTGGCTGTCTAAAGAAGCTGGACAATCTTGTATCACTTTGTATATATAGGACTTGGTACTGGGCCCAGGACTAAATAGGAGATTGGGTGATCTAATTTGGGAAATTGTGCAGTGCTTTCAATGATCCTGAACTACTATCTTAAAACAAAACAAAATAAAACACTTATCTTTTCCTAGTAGTGCCATATGTCTATGAATCCTGGAACACTAGGATCTCAAACCCAAAGGCTGTCAAAAGAAGCCTACCTAATGGTTATAAGCAAATTGCAGCATATTACCAATTTTGACTTGTTCTTAAGGATTAGTATAAAGGACTAATCGACTTCTCTTCATCTCTTTTGCCCCTTAACCCTGCTCTGTTATCCCCCAATCCAGGCTTCCTATTGGACTGTTTGGCTATTTATACTTCTTGAATTAGATGTGAGTTCTGAATCTACTTCCTTTTAGTGAGATGAAGGACCACCAGGTCTTATCATCTGCCCTGTCTTTAGACTTAATGATCTCTGGGCCTTGCTATATGTCATATTGCTGAAAGCTTATGACTTCATGGTCTTTCCATCTGCCCTGCTACTGACCTTTTTAAAAAAATGCATTGTCTCCCTTCAATGGGCATTTTGGTGGCAGAGTGGATAGAATGCTAAACCTGGAGTCAGGAAGACTCATTTTCCTGAGCTCAAATCTAGCCTCAGTCACTTAGTAGCTGTGTTACCCTAGTTAAGTCCCTTAACCTTGTTTGCCTAATTTTCCTCATCTGTAAAATGAGCTGGAGAAGGAAATGGCAAATAACTCTAGTATATTTGCCAAGAAAAACCAAATGTGGTCATGAAGAGCTGGGCAGGACTGAAAAACAAAAACCAGACAAAACTTCTTTAAGTAGATTGTGAAATTCTTGACAACAGGAACTCTCACTTTTTTTCTTCTTGTATCTCTAGCACTTAGCGCCATGCTTGACACATAGTAAGTGTTTAATAAATGCTTTTTTTCCATTAATTTGTTCCTATATGAACAGCAGATAATGAGTTAGGATGATTATGTAAAGAGGACGAAAGCTAAAAGATGTACAACTCAATTCAATCCAGTCCAACAAGTATTCATTATGCACCTGCTACTTGAAAGAAACTATACCAGATGGCAGTAGTACAAAAACAAAACAAAAACAGTCCTTATTCTCAAGGAACTTACATTCCACCAAAGCTAAAGTGCTGTCCTTAATATGCGAAAATAAGGAGAAAGCCAAGCAAAGGAGTAGATTCGTCATAGAAGATTTATGGAAGTATATACTCAGTATTGTACAGCATAGAAAGCCTTGGAGGGATTGCTATCTACGTCAGTGGAGAGACTACAATTTTGTTTAACTTTCTAAGTATAAGAAAATGTCTCAAATGGTTGGGAGGAGAAGATGTGTTCTAAACGTCTTCTTTGAGTATATTCTTATAAGCAGAGAACTCAGCTTTTACTAAACTGTGATGTAAGGAGAGAGACCATGTTTTATTTAAAAGCTACATATTCCCTACTGCCTAACATAGTGTTCTCCATAGATTAAGGATTTAATAAATGTTGAAAAAAGTTTGAATCAAAAAAGTTGAAAAAGTTTCAATTACAATGTAAACTCCATTAACTGATACTAACTGAAGATAACCTGAAAGAATGAATTTGAATTATAGTGCCATTTTTAAGAACTTTATCTTACTGTTAAAATGGAATTTTGTTCATATAGCTTGTTTATACTTTCTCAAAAGAAAGATTGTTAAGGAAAGATAAATTCTAGACAGTCTCCATTTAAGTGATCAAAAATTTAAGTATAAAAAGTTGGTGATGGTGCAGCTGGGTAGCTCAGTGGATTGAGAGTCAGGCCTAGAGACGGGAGGTCCTAGGTTCAAATCTGGCCTCAGACACTTCCCAGCTGTGTGACCCTGGACAAGTCACTTGACCCCCACTGCCTACCCTTACCACTCTTCAACCAAGGAGCCAATACACAGAAGTTAAGGGTTAAAAAAAAAGAAAAAAAATGTTGGTGATATAGTACTGTTAATACTAAGAACATTAAAGTCTATTTATATATCTCACTTTACAATTTGCAAAATGATTTCAAAATCATGACTGCATTTAAGAACTATAGTTTATGAAGTTTTCTTCTCTCTTATATACATGTACATATGTATGTAAAGAACACATATAAATCTCTGATATAATTCATTTTTTATTGCTAAAATAATTCTAATTCTGCAATATTTTCCCCTTCTTAACTCAATAAGAACATGGGTAGGATGAGTAATGTTTCCTGAGGATGTACATGTTGTAGTATTGGTCTGGTTACTTTGGGAAGACAAAAAAAAGGAAAGAAAAGAAAAGAGAAGTATCAGAGAAGGAAAGAAAAGGAAAAACTGAAGATATGGCTTTAGAGTTGGAATTAGAGTTACAAAGACAGAGACATAGACACAGACAGACAGACAGACAAAAATAGACAAAAACTGAGACAGAGGGACACAGACACTGACACAGCAGGCAGAAAGACAGACATAGACAGAAATCAGAAACTTTCCTGTGTGTTTGCCTTTTGTTTTATCTCCAGCACTTAAGGTGCTCCCTAGCCATAGTAAGCACTTAATACTTGTTAACTGATAGTTAAATAGAAAGTGCAATGGACAGAAATGAGAGAGAAAAGGAGAGAAAGAAAGGCAGACATAGAGACAGACAGAGAGATGTATAGAGACAGAAAAAGAGAGACAGAGACAGAAACAAAGAATGAGAGAAAAAGAGAGAGTGAGATATAAAGAGACAGAAAGAGAAAGAATAGAGAATGAGAGAATGAGAGAGAGATAAAGTTGCATTGCTTCCTCTTTGACAAATAGAAAGTAAAGAGCAGGGGCCACTAGGTACATAGTGAATAAAGATTCAAGCTTGGAGTAGGGAGGCATTGGGTTAAATCTAGTATCAGAAACTGCCTGGTTGCATGACCCTGGGCAAGTCACTTAACCCATTTGCCTAGTCCTTGCCCTTCTGTCTTGGAATTATTATTAAGACAGAAAGAGAAAGAGTCAATAACACAGGACCAAATTAGGACTTGGGAAGTGCATTCCCTACCAGAAGAATCCTCATATTTGAGTTCATAAGTGATTTACTCTTTGAGACTAAAGGTTACTTAGTCAAGGACTTCTATTGTTTTTCTCCTTTAACATATATCTATATCTATTTGATTAAACCACAAACTGCATGTTTCCCAGGGAGGAGTCAGTCTCCATGTCCTGGGGTATACTGTACATATATAATTCTGCAGATTTGCCCAAGGAGATTTTCTGAAGCAATAATGAAAATCCTCAAAGTATATTCAGGGCTTCACATCATGAGAGACTCTTGCTCCAGGGTTACAATCTTTTTTTCTTCATTGTTCCCTAATGGCCTTAAAGAGCCAACACATAATCCAAAAATTATGGGTTGTGGGGCTGCGGAATGGAATACAGCTCACAGCCGAAGGATTCCCTTCAATTTCAGGGATCTGGAAGCTGTAGGAGTAAGAGTATAGGAGAAAGAGATGAAAAGAAATGAGCATGAATCACAAGCCTCTCTTACAAACTGTCCTTCCTCCGCCCCATATTTAGATTCTTTACAAGAAATTGTTTTGCCTCTAATACATCTGTTCTCTTGGCTGAACTAACTGGAAGGGGGGAAGAAAGCAAAATAAATAGACTTCTCAAACAATGCTGGAAATCAGTATATAGAAAAGTTGGCTCCAGGACTTCTTGAAGGAAGTGAAAGAAGAAAGACTGCAGCAGAATTACCATAGCAACATACTTCCTGATTCCACTCCTCCTTTCTCCTTCCGTACTGAAGTCCCTCAGGAAGAGGCATTTAGCTATCTCCTCCTTCTTAGTAAAACTTCTAGAGAATATTCCATCATAAAATCCTTGTCTTCACTCTAGGTAGGGAAGAAGAATGTGATGACCTGGACAAAAATGCCAATCTAGTTATTCTTCAGTTGTGTCTGTGTTCAGATGAACAGGTGAAAATAAAAGCAAGGAATTCTAAACATCCTCATTTCTGAGAGATTATGCTGAATGCTATTTTACATGTCATCAAACCAGTCACAGATGGTAGGGCCAAGAAAGAGCTCTTGGGCCAACTCTCCTGACCTACTGCATTACCAAAGGCAAATCCCTCTCTTCTTCCTCTGATGTCTTAAGTAATCTACTAGTGACAATCTCCAGGGATAACATCTCAATTACTTTTCCTCCGTAAACCTATTCCACTGGCTAAGTGCTCACTTAATGCTAACAAATGTATTCCCAGGGTCAAGCCTTTTGTAGCTTTTGACCCTTTCTCTTTGTTTCACCACCTTCAAATGGAAGGCAGTGATTTCCTGAGTGAATTATTCCAGCGAAATAACATATGTGAGACACAATAACATCCTTCCTTTGTCCCTTAGCACACTGACCTACCTGAGAGCTTGAATCATTTCATAAACTCATCATTGAATTCATTCTTGATTTTCAGTCTCCTCTTTAAAAACAGTGGTGCTAATGCTCTCTACCTCCAGACAAAGCACTGATGGAGTCTGAATGCAGATCAATGTATATATATATATATATTTACTTTCTTTATTATTCTTGGTTTGTTTTTTTGTCTGTGTTTTCTTTTGTGACATGGCTAATATAGAAATGTTTTGCATGGCTGCACATGTATAATCTATCTCAAATTACTTGCCTTCTCAAGGAGAAGGGAGGCCTGGGAAAGAGAGAGAAAACATGGACTTCAAGATCAAGAAAAAAAGAATTAAATTTTTTGTTTATATGTAATTGAGGAAGAATAAAATAAAAATTAAATGTTAAAAAAAAGAAATAGTAGAACTACATCTAATATTGTGGTAATGCTTAGGTTCTGCCTTGATAATCACATCCTTGATTTGACACAGTGTTTGGCGAACCTTTGCAAGGTATGCCTAAATTTGGCAAGTTTTGGCTCCTTTCATAGCAGCACTGGGATTTGGTTTCCTCATCATTAGTGATCTTCAGGTTTTCTGATTCATCAATGTTCTTATAGTCCCTCTATCATTTTATGCGTAATTGACTTTTGTCCCAAAGATGTTAACAAAGCAAAGTGGGTATACATCAATTGAAGAATGGCTAAACTATGTAGATGAATGCAATAAACTGTTATTGTGCTCTAAGAAAATCACATAAAGATTCAGAAAAGCAAAAGATGTTTAACAGCTAGCTCTCAGGGAGGAAAAAATCAGCACAGGTTACACTTTTAAGCTTAATCTGCATTAACATTCTCTCCACCACCTTTTTAAGGCTACATAATTTTAAAAACAACAAATCAAGTCCTAATTTCAAAATTGCGATTCCCAAGGTATAAATGTTTTTATGGTGGCACAGTGGTAGGATCCTGAGTCAGGAACACGAGTTCAAATCTATCCTCAGACACTTACTGTATGACACTGAGCAAGTCACTTCACCCTGTTTGCTTCAGTTTCCTCATTTGTTAAATGAACTGGAAAAGGAAATGACAAACCACCATGGTATCTCTACCAAGAAAACCCCAAATGGGGTCATGAAGAATCAGATATAATTGAAACTGAGCCATAACAGCAAATATTCTCACACTGAAAATTTAATAACTGACTCTTACAAGCTAATTCCAACACACACCTGGAAAATGTGTATGTACTGATGCAGAACAGAGTAAAGTAAGCAGGACAGGAAGAATAATATACACATTGATGACAATAACGTAAATGAAAAAGATCACTAACAGGAAACCCAATTCTGAGTAATCATAGTAATTCATCTTGACCCTAGAAAACAGATAATGGAAATGTGGATTGGTACACTGAAGCATTCATTCACTCCTCACAACAGAAAATCAGAGGGGTTGATGTTTATTGTCTAATATGATCACTGTTTCTCTTGTTTTTGCTTAGCTATTTCAATTCTTATCACTTCTCAGAGCCTGCTCTTCCAGCATATCTTTTTTGGATTCCATTCCGACTGCTCTTCTTGCTAAGAATGCTCTCTAAGAACTCTTCTTCCTTTGAGCTTAACCAAAGTTAGAATGGAGTTAGGCATTTCCCTTCTATGTGGATTACTTCAACATTTAAATTCAAGTGAACAAATCTTTATCCACAGTCTACTGTGAACAAGGCATAATGTACCTCCATAATGCACAAAAGATTGTCGAGTATAAAATGTGTTCTTCTGAATTATGTCAAGAAAAGTATTTGTAGTGATTTGTACCTTCTTGAATTACAGATTGGCTTTGCCGATGGCAGCCATTATGTTACTCTTGCTGTGGAGCACAGGACACAATAGTTATGCTTCACACTCTGTGTCAGCTGTGATATGCCTCAAGTATGGCCCTTGCATTTTGTAAAAGGGATAGAGAAACATTGCTGATTATGAAAGAATGAACAGATGCTTCATGAGAGAAGAAATGAGACTTATAAGGGGCTGTTGCAGTAGAAAGCAGATGTTGGCCATTTAGGGAGATCCTTTACCATTTATAATCCAGTAAGGATTAATTTCCATAAGTATATCATGGATCCAAATTTATAAGCCTTCAGGCAGGAACCTGAGTAATTGAACTAGTAGCTTATTCTGACAGCACAAAAAAGTTCAACTTGTGCCATTAAAAAAAAATTCTGATCATAAGCTGGAGAGAACATGTGATGGCTTAGGAAAAAAATTTTAAATGAAAAGTTTATGTGGATTAGACAATATAAGAAAAGAAACTCAATAATTATTATGAAGGAAAAGCAAATTGAAGCCCAATCCAGTTTCCTCTCTAATGTGAGATGTGGCATCATAGGTATATTTCTAGAGATGTAATTTCTATTTAAAAGTTTCTTTTAAAATGTTTGACCCAGGAAATAAAGGATATATATATATATACATATATATATATATACACATACATATATTGTATATATATGTGTGTGTGAATATATATGTACATATATATGTATATGTACAACCTGATTGTATCAAATAATTTGGATAATAACCCTACCACCCCCAAATCAATAAAATATCTAAATTAACTTAGCTGGTTTGGTATAAAATTGAATCATTGCATATAATGAAATCAACAAAACCAGTGGAACCATGCACAAATCACAAATGGACCATGTGGTCCAAATGGAGCATGCAGAACCTAAGTCAATGCTGCTATGACAAGCAAGCATCAGTACAGGACTTTAGGCTCGACAGGAGGTTGATTTTCAAGAAAACCAACCAGTAAACAAACAAACAATATCCAAATTACCCATTGAAGACAAATATAGCCAATAGGCCAGTTGTTCAATTGCTATACCTGTAACTTAGTTATAGGCATACTCGCAACTCAAATCCAATTCAACTCAAATTCACAAATCTTTACAGCCTACTCTGTACAAGGCATTGTGCTAAACTATACACACTTCCATAATACACAAAGGATAGTTGGATGTAAAATGTGTCCTTCTGAATAATGTCAAGAAAAGAATTTGTTGTGATTTATGCCTTCATGAATTACTGAGAGGTTTTGCTGATAGCCATTTGAGTGCCCAATAGTATTTATCAATCTTCCTAGTACAGCTTCCTCAGTGTTGCTTCTGATAATGTCAAAATATATTCAAATTCTGTGCTTGACTTTAGCAATATGCTTTCTAGAGTCTCCTTGTACCTGGCTCCAGGATATTTTCCATCCCAGCCAGATTGATTTACCTAAAGGAGAGCTTGACAAAGCCAGAGAGTAAACTAGGAGAAATATGAGAGGGGTCCATTCATTTCATCATCTTGTCCTTCCATATCACCCAGACTGTGCATTCCTCTTCCTCCTTAATCAGCCAGCCCTAGCTTGAAATCCTTTGGTTTGCTTCTTTGTCTGGGTTTTCTTACTTCTGTTTTTAGGTAAGAACAACAACAACAACAAAGAACCAAAAAAAAATATGGGATTTGTGGGTCCTGTTATAGCTTCCTTTAAGAAAAGATCACAAATCTCTTGAGACAACTTGATCCTAGAAGATATGCAGGCCAAAGGAAGTTGCTCAAATTCTGGCCATGATTCAGAGCATTTGGTCTCTTATCTAGGCTGCATCAAATTTCTGAACTTCTAAAGTTCATCATAGAAGCAAAAAAGATTCCTCTTTAAGTCAATGGTTGGATCACAGAGACATTTGCTTATTTGGAACTGCCTTCCGCCACACCACCACCTTAATGAGAGTCGATGACTTTTAACTATGGATAAATTGATGGAAGTATTGGAAATTCTATTAGATAATGAGATTTAGTTCCACAGTGTTTGGGTCATTAACTAGTGAGGGACACAGTGTGGTGTGGTCGATAGAAGGTTAGCCTTGGAATCAGAAATAGTGGGGTTCAAATCTTGCCTCATATATAATGTTAGCTACTTAGTTATTTAACTTCTCCATACTCCCAGGCAACTCTCTAATTGTGTTTTTTAAACTCTACATGTATGTGTCTGTGTGTTTATGATGGTGCCTTTCAACAGCCTAGTAAACCCCTTCTCAGAATGATGTTTTGGAATGCATAAAATAAAAAAGATTGTACAGAAAATTTATTATATTAAAATATAGTTATCGAACTATCCATATTGTCTAGCTATCCAGACATTCACAGAACACAGGTTAAAACAGGCCTCTGCCCTAAAACTAGAAAATGCAGAACTTTCCCATATGCACTAGTACAGAGAAACTTGATTATATACACAGACATACCATACATATCATGTCCAAGGTCTCCCCAAAATGACACACCTTCGAGAAAAGTTACTGATATATTAAGCTATTGCTGTTGAGTCATCTTAGTGATGTCAAACTCTTTGTAACCTTATTTGGGATTCTTTCGGGCAATGAGACTGAAGTGGTTTGCCACTTACTTCTCTAATTTATTTTACAAAGGAGGAAAATGGGGCAAACATCGTTAAGTGATTTAAATGTATGAGACCAGATTCAAACTTGGGAAGATGAATCTTGCTGTCTCCAAGCCTGGCACTACATCCATTGCACCACTCAGCTGCCTCAGGTATTTTTCAGTTTTATCCAACTCTTTGTGATTCCATTTGTAATTTTCTTGGCAAAGAAGTAATAGATAGGTGTAGGACAACTAGGTTTTCTCTCTACCACTCCAAGCCAGCTTCTAAGGAGATATGGAATTGCTGAACACATAGTTCACATGTACTTTGGATCTTTCCTCTCTGAAATACAAATTCAAGATCCTGGGTTCAATTCTGGCCTCAGATGTTTTCTAGATGTGAGACTCTGGGAAAGTCACTTAACCCCAGCTCTTACCACTATTCTGCCTTGGAACCAATTCTTAGTTTTGATTCTTTCACAGGAGAGAGAGAGAAAGAGACAGAGACAGACAGACAGACAGACAGACAGACAGACAGACAGACAGA
>NC_058132.1:278058799-278091600 GCF_016433145.1 Gracilinanus agilis | reverse complement strand
ATATATATATATATATATACACACATTATTGCCTCTATTTTTGAAGGATTTCTATATAATATCTATATATAATGAGATATAGATCTATGATGCCTAATAAGTCTATACACAAAATACAAGAAAGGCCATTGGTAGATTAGATATCACGTACCTGTTCATAGATAGATGAATGAGTGTGGCTATACAACTATATCTTCAGATATATCAAGGAACTTTCAAAATAGAGATAATGCATTAATTGAATAAGTCATTATCTGGAGTCATTAATTCAGCAATGAGCAGTTGAAACACTTATTTTTCACACAGCTGAGAATCCAAATTCTCTTTCTATAGTCATATGTTTGATTCATTTCTAAAGTTGTCTTATATCTGTAATGTAGCCATTTTACAAGACACAATATGTTGGGTTGTTTTCCCTTCCCAGCTCATATTTGGTAAGTATCCAGGGGAAAAAATGTGGGTGCCAATCACATTTGCCATCTTCAAAAACAGTTTTCCAAATTATAGATTTTGTGGTGTCACCAACTTGTGCTCTGCCTTTTGAACTTCTTGTTAGCAGAACTGAGTAGAACATGGTTTAGATGTATTTGTGTCCAGCTGCTGAAGAAAATGGTCCTTCTAGGGTTTCAGAAGATATTTAAAGGCCAAGTAAATAAATAAAGGAAACTTGTCTGCTTGGCTCTGACTCCATTTTTTTTTTGGTGGTTGTTGTTGTTGGTTTAGTTTTGTTACAGGAAGTTAGTATGATAGCACCCCTGGCAGAATAGACTAAACCCCCACAGCTGGAGCCTAGCTGAAAAATCATTATGAAATACAGATGTCATCTTACTTTCCCAGAGTTTTATTCCACAGGCTGACTCCAACCTCTACCCCCCAGAGTGGTTTTATAAAAATGCATATTTGGCAAAACTGTTTCCCACTCCACTCTCTTTCTGCCCTCCCCCAACCTTCACTGCCAGACTACCAGCATCCACTCCCTACTATCTCCACTCTCAAATCATCTTATAAGTTATAAGCAGCAAATATCTTGCTAAAAATCTAGAAAACACTACAATAGTGTTGAGCAATTTAGCATTTAAAAACATTTAATGAGTGATCATGATGTGCCAGACACTGTTTTGGGCACTGGAGACATAAAAACAAAACAATCCCTATCTGAAATGTTAGTCAGTCAATAAACATTTGTTTAATGTCTACTATGTGCTGGGCACCATGCTAAACACTGCAAATAGAAAGGGGGGGGGGAGGATGATAATTCTTGCCCTTAAGGGGCTCACAATCTATATCAATATGGAAACAAAAACGTACAAGCAAACTATAACAAAAATAGAAATAATTGAAGGAAGGCAACATCATTAAGAAGGGCTTTGGAGAGGTTTCTTGTAGAAGATGAGGTTTTAGTTGGAATTTAAAGGAAGCCAGGGAAGCAGGGAATTCAGTAGGTAGAGATGAGAGGGGAGAATATTCCAGGCAGGAGAGACAGCCAGAGAAAATGCCTGGAGCTAAGCCATTAGAGTCTCTTAATTGAAGGAACAATAAGGAAACCAGTGTCACTGGACTGAAGAATGCAAGGCAGGAAGTAAAAAAGTAAGAAGGCTGGAAGGAGTAAGATTGGGGGGATGAAAAGACGAGATTATGAAAGGCTGTGAATACCAAACAGAGCATTTTGTATTTGATCCTAGAGGCAATAGAAAGCCACTGGTGTTGATTGTGTAGGAGGGTGACATGGTAGGACCTATATTTGAGGAAGATCGCTTTGGTGATTGAATGGAGAATGGATTGGGTTGAGGAGAGATTTGAGACAGACTCAACAGCAGTTATTGAAATAGTCCAGTTGTAAGGTGATGAGGGTCTACTCCAGTCATCATAGTGTCAGAGGAGAAAGAGATGTTGCAGGGAAGAAATTGAAAAGCCTTGGCAAAATTTGAAAATGGGGGACTAAGGATAGTCCAGGATGACTCCTATGGTGCAAATCTGAGGGACTGGGAGAGTGATGTTGCTGTGGACAGTAGTAGGGAAGGCAGGAAGTGAGGAGGGTTGGGGGAAAGATAATAATTTCTATTTTAGAGGTGATGAGATTTAGATACTGGACATCTAGCTCTAGTTATCTGAAAGGCAGTTTACAAAGACCTTACATTCTACTGCTATTATCTGTATTTCATAATGGGGATGAGACAGGATACAATAGCCTATATTCTGAGAAGTAAATATAAAATATATGTCAATTAAATAGAAATAATTGGAGAAGAATGAACAAATGTAGAAATTCCAGGAAATGGCTTTCTATAGACAATGGCAGGGTAACTAAGGTTTTAATGGAACTGGAGATTTCAAAAGAGGGAGAATGTTATAGCAAGAAACATTTTCTACATAAGCCACCCACCAATCAAGAAGGCCAACAACTTTGGAATCATTTCAAGTTCTGAAAGGTGGCAATATTGGAACACTCGACATGAAGAGATGCTTATGCCTAATTCCAGAAGGTATTCTGTGTAATATCTTTACTACTAGGTGATACTTCTTCATGTGGAGTCGAATTCAAACATGTTGCTTAAATGAGATTCAATTGTTAAAAGCTCTGGGGAATATAACCCATAATTGTGGGGTTAGAGGGACAGTGTTAGTTAGGGTTAGGAGGAGACAGTGAAGTAAGAGTAATACCCTTGTCCCCTCAAATCCCAGAGAAAGCTTTCAAGAGTCCTTATATACTCAATGGAAGTGAAGAGGGAGTGAGTGTCAGAAGATGGAGTCATACTTTTAAAAGTCTACTGAATAAATAGGACACACAGGGAAATGAATCTTCCTGACTCCAGACCAGGCACTCAATTCACTGTATCACCTAGCCACACAGTGCCACCTAGGCATTGCAAATACTTGCTGTTTCAACATAACCAGGTACCTTTTATCCCCCCTCCTTCTTCTGTCTTAGAACTGATGCTAGATATTTGTTCTAAGGCAGAAGAGTGGTAAGAACTGGGTCATGAAGGTTAAGTGATTTGCCCAGAGTCCCATAGCTAGGAAGTATCTGAGGCCATATTTGAACCCAGGACCTCCCCTCTCCAGGTATTGCTCTCTATTCACTGAGTCATCTAGCTGCCCCTATACCACTTAATTGATCCTAGAATCAATACAAGATTTTTTTAACCTTTACTTTCTGTCTAAAAATCAATACTATGTATTAGTTCTAAGGCAAAAGAGCAGTAAAGACTAGGCAATGGAGGTTAAGTGACTTACCCAGGGTCACACAGCTAGGAGGTATATGAGGCCAGATTTGAACCAGGACCTCCTGCCCTATGCCTGACTCTCAATCCACTGAGCCACCTAGCCCCCTGTACTTATATTTTAAGGGAATCATATGGTAGAAAATATTCAGAGGAGAGAAATAAAAATAGGAAAGAATACTAAAATTATACTTATTAGAGGATTAGTTGAAAGAACTTGGGATATTAACCTAGAGGAGAGAAGATTCAGTATGCACATGATGATCATCAGGTATATGAAGGGCTATAAAATGATCAAGGAACTAGACTCCATGGAGTCACAGAATTGGAGAACTGGAAGGACTGAACATCTAGTCCAACTTTTACCCAAAAGGAAGGGCCACCACATCATACCCTTTTAGGCTCTCAGTCTAGTCTTTGCTTCAAGATTGCCAAGAAGTGGGTACCCACAATCCTTTCAGGCAGTCCATTCCAATTCTGGTCAGTTCTCATTGTTAAGAATTGTGTGTGTGTATTTCTCCTGAAATCTTGTCTATATGTCTTGCAGCTTTGATCCAGTTCTGTTGATTCTGCCTTCTAAGGCAAGACTAACCAGTCTAATCCCTCCTTTATATGGCATCCCTTCAAATACTTGAAGACAGCTACCATTTCTTCTCTTCTGGCTAAATATTTCCAGTTCCTTCAAAAAAAACCTCAAAGATTATGTATTCAAAGTCTTTTACCATGGTGTTCGCCCTCCTCTGAACATTCTCTAGCTTATCAATATCCTCCTTTCACCATGGTGCCCAGAACTAAACATAATACTTCAGATATTGAGGACCTAAATTTTTTTCTCATGTGATTCTATTGGTAAAGAGAGCTGAAACTTTTTTTCTTAAATTGAGAAGAAATTATACCAGAGAGCAAATATCAATGGTTTTCTATGAAGTATGAAGTGGTAGAACTTCCTGTTTATAATAGGTTTCAATTAAAAAGAAGCCACAGTATTCATCATGCCATCCAATCTATGCTGTTGCTTGCAAAAACCAGACTTTAGTGTCTGCAGAACTCTCTGCTTTTGACTCAGCTTCCTGGACCAGGCTTCATTCTTTCAGCTGCCACAGCTGAGGCTGGCCTTCATTACCTGGTAGTATTCAGTCCAGGATTGGAAAAGGGTTAGAAATGGATAATCAGATTTTTTGTTTAAATATGACTAAATAAAAGCTTTGAAATTTTATACACTGACATAAAATTGATACTTGGGAACAGGGAACTGGAAAGAGTTAGTATTTTGTTTTTCAATTAATTCAGGGCTCAGAACCAAAATATTAAGCACTTGGGTAAAACATTTTAGGATTTTAGTCAAGTTGCTGTTTTTAGCAGAGCCACAACATCCTGGAGAGCTGCTGCTTTCATTCACATGGAAACAGAAAAGGCCAGCTGCAGCAATAGAGGAGGCAGGGAGGGCAGGAACTACATGGTTTATTTTTTAGACTGTCTTTACCTAGAGCAAATCTTATAGAATTCTAAGCTTTGCGTGAGATGCCAAAGTATAAGGAAAGGCAAAAAAAGCAGTTGCGATTGCTATATATCAATATTTCCCAACCTTTTTAAATCCATGGTCTATGATGGGCATTCATGCCCTGCTTTAATCTTTCTGTCATCCATCCACTGGGATATTCATTCATTCATTCATTCAATAATTATTAAGTACCTTCTATGTCCCAGACACTATACTGGGCATACAAATAGAGGCCATCAAACTCCTCTTAAATATGAACCATTTAGTCCTGGTCTTTTCTGTACAAATACTTGGAAATCTTCTATCTTGTTGAATGCCCATACTTTCCCCTGGAAGTATATAGTCAGTTTTGATGGGTAGGTGATCCTTGGTTGTAGACCCAGTTCTCTTGCCTTTCTGAATATCATATTCCAAGTCTTGCAGTCTTTTAGTGTGGAAGCTGTCAGATCCTGTGTGATCCTAATTTGTGCTCCTTGATATCTGAATTGTGTCTTTCTGGATTCTTGTAAGATTTTTCTTTTACTTGGAAGCTCTTGAATTCAGCTATTATATTCCTGGGGGTTCCTTCTTTTCAGAGTTTAGTGTAGAGGGTGATCTATGGATCCTTTCAATGTCTATATTGCCCTCTTATTGTAGAACTTCAGGGTAGTTTTGCTGGATAATTTCTTTTAGTATGGAGTCCAAATTTCTATTAATTTCTGCTTTCTCAGGAAGACCAATGATTCTCAAATTTTCTCTTCTAGACCTGTTTTCTTGCTCAGTCAATTTCTCAGTGAGATATTTCATATTTCCTTCTATTTTAACAGTCTTTTGACTTTGCTTTATTTGTTCTTGCTGTCTTGAGAGATCATTGGCTTCTGCTTGCCCACTTCTGGTCTTTAGAGACTGGTTTTCTGTTATAATCTTATGATTTTCCTTTTTTGGTTTGGTCTATCCTGTTTTCCAACTGTTTAATTTTGGTTTCCAATTCACTTACCATTTTGTTTGATTTTGGGGCATCTTTCTCCAGTTGGGAGTTTCTGTCTTTTAACCTGTTAATTTCCTTTTGAGCTATTTCCCACTCCTCTCGCCAAATCTCTTCCATTTTTCTCATGATCTCAGATTTGAATTCTTCAAGAGCTTGTGACCAATTTTCATTTTTTGGGGAAGGTTTGGATGTGATTACTTGTTTGTTTTCCTCTGCTGTTTGCTCTGTTGTCTGGATTTTTTCTGTATAAAAGTTGTCGAATGTTAAGAATTTCTTCTTGATCTTTCTCTTTTGGGGTTCTTGTGACTGGCTTACCATTATTATTATTTCTTTCTCAGTCAGAAGTCTGGGTGAGGCAGACAGGCTCTCTGGCTATCCTATCGAGTTGTGGAGCAGCTTTCCTCTGAGTCACAGCACCGTGCACACTCTCAGCTTTATCCTCACGCCCAGGTTCAGTCTGCACTCTTTAGGCTCCTGAGGTCTCAAGCCTAGTTTTTCTCAGGCTCAAGCCTCCTGGTGGTCCCCTTGCTTGCTCCTCTGCCTGAAGCTCCTTTAACAGTCTCAGGGCTCTGCTTCCACAGTCTTGCACCCCTCCGCACCCGATCCCCACCCAAGGTCTGCGCCTCTGCTCGTCTGTGCCTGTGTTTAAGATCTGTGTTCACAGTCCATGTTCTTTTGCCTTTTGGGGTCTTAAGTCTTGCTGCTCTCAGGAGCAGGCCCTGGTGATCCCAGGTAGCTGCCAAGAACTTAATGAATGCCCCAAACTTGTTCTAACCTTTGGGCTGGCTTTGGCACTTTAGGTGGTGTGGGGGATTTGGGGGGTTGCTCAGCTTGAATTTTAGTGAGAGCTATTTTACCCCCTTATAGCATGGAAATATCCCAATCCCACATACCTTCAGGGCTGTGCCCTGTTGTGGGGTCCCTTCATTTGTCTGGATTTGTTTTAATGTCCTCTTGAGGAGTCCTATATGTGTGGGTTAGGAGAGGTTAAGCAAGCTGCTTCTACTCTGCCACAATCTTAACCTGGAAGCTTCTTAAAGGATTTTAACAGATTTTTTGGAAGAAGAAATAAAAGCTATCAGTAGATATATTTTTTAAATGCTGTATATCACTAGTAATTAAAGAATGCAAATTAAATGCAACCCTAAATAGCACCTTGAATTCATCAGTTTGGCTAAGATATCAGAGGAGGAAGATGACAAAAAACAAAGGAGGTGGGAAAATAGGTACTCTAATGCACATGGCCTAGCACATAGTAGGTGCTTAATAAATGTATATTGGTTGATTAATGTTTTGTATGACACAGGTTCCAGACAATCTGCTTGTGTGATAACTACGTTCTAGAAAATTCTATCACCATTCTGCTATAGTCATCCTGAACTATAAGCAGGTTCTCTAGAGTAAGGCTATAATACAGATAAAAAGAGTTTTCAGTGGTTATAGTCTTCAAGATCTCCCCTGACACCATCAAGATTGACTCCAATACCATGTCTTATACATGACATTGATCACTACAAGCTGTAAATGCATTGTCCATATCCTGTTTCCAGTAAAATATGAGAATATTTTTCTCCTGGAATTCATAAAAATGCTAAACATTTTAAAACTATATTATTTCATTTAATGATTGTACATTTTTTAAAATTCAAATTATATATTTTGTGCAAGTTTGCTTTCTGGAGACCCTATTGATATAATGACATATTATTTAACTCATAGTCACTACATGGATTCAAACCCAGGCTGACTTAGATTCAAGATTCTTTCAAAATTTTTATTAATCTGGGGTGGAGGGAAGGTACCTGGACATATATTTTAATGTTTTTTTAACATCAATATACTCCTTGTGATAGTCTGTGGAACAGCATAATTTCTTTTTTTCTCTTTTTTAAAAACATCCTTTCCTTCTGTCTTTGCATACTTATTATTATTATTAATTCCAAAATAGAAGAGTGGTAAGGACTAGGAAACTGGGGTTAAATGACACAGTGAGGAGAGAAAGGGTAAATTTCAAAAGAAGTTTCAATTTAAGGACATATAGGTTGCTCAATGGATAGAGACAGGAATTCTTGGATTCAAATTTGGACTTGGACATTTCTTAGATGTGTGCCCATGGGCACGTCACAATTCCAATTGACTTAAAAGAAATTTCAGATGATACAAAAGTCAATAGTAAGATGTAGCAAATGGCCAATAATAATTTGTATGCAATAAGATATTAAGGACAACTCTAAGTAAATATTGGGTCAGAAAAGGAAGCAGACCAATAGAATAGCCAGATGTAGAACATGGGTTTTCTGCAGATATACTTAAAATATTAAAAAGGCCCAAAAGGCTGTTAGGAATTTGCATATATTTTCTATGGAGAATTTATAGAAGGACATGAGCAAAAAAAAAAAACTCACAAGATGAGAAAATATGGCTAGATTGTGATCTTCACCACTGGAGGGAGGAATTGCCCCAGTGGAACTGGGAATCCAGTGAAACATCAAAGTATTGGAGTGTCCCCAAAGTCTTAATGACATTTCAAGCTACTTTAAAGCTTAAAATGGTACTAAAATTTTTTTGTATAGTCCCATATATAGTTGGCTTATTTTTATAATGATATTCATGGTCACCAGAAAAAAAAATCTGTCATCCAGGATCAATGGAGTATTGATGGACAAAAAACAATACCAACAAAGCCAATGAAACTTTTTATTTTAATTTTTCACAAGAACTGTGATTTCTTCAATATAAAGAACATCTTTGGGAAGAATGCCTATTAATATAGATCAGCAACCATTCCTCAACTTGAAGTCTTAGAGAGATGCTTGAGAGTATTGAGTGGTTAAATAACTTTCCTTGGACCAGGTTGTATGTATGTATGTATATATATATATTTGAATCGTGAATCTTAAATCTTGGATTCAAGTCCTACGTCAGAGGTAGGACTTGAATCCAAGACCTGACTATGAGACTAGCCTTCTCTTCACTGTGCTTTGTTACCTTTTAAAGAATACATATCTATCTCGGTTGACAGCATGAAGCTAAATAGGGATACACTTGTTTTTGTCCATCATGGCCTACATCCTAGAAATATACTATTGCTACACAATCTATTGGCTCAGAATTGAACTGAAGGAAAAAGAAGAGGCTGGAGTCAATTTGGGTAATAGTAAAAGAACCAGAAAAAGCCTCCGTCCAACATAGTAGGAAAATGGTAATTGGAGGATTTGTGGAAAGATACAGGCAAATAGAACCCAGGTTGATAAAACCAAGATAGGTTTCCATCTGCTCTGCTATAGGGAGCACCAACTTCAACTTGATCATGGGTCTATTGATTATACAGTCACTATATTTTCATTCAAATTATGAAAAATAAGTTTGGGGATTTCCATTTTTAAAACTATTCTCATTTTTACGTTTGAATCTATAATGTTTTTATTGTTCAGTCATTCAGTCACATCCAACTCTTCTTGACCTCATGCACCACATTGTCCATGTGGTTTTCTTGGCAAAGATAACTGGAGGCTGGAGTGACATGTTTTTTTCTCCTTCGGTAGATTAAGATAAACAGAGGTTAAGTGACCTGGGTCACACAATAAATGTCAGAGGACAAAACTGAATTTAGATCTTCCTAACACCAGGAAGTGCTCTATCCACTAAGCCACGTACCTAGCTGCCTTTTTATTTCATGTTATGGAATTTGGGGTTGTTTTTTGAAACTTGGTCTTCCTATCTTGCTGAAGCTGGAAGTGGAGTGGCCCAGCTCCACCACTACATCACAGGTTCTTGGACCTTTTCTGTTTTCATCCTTTGTTTGTTAGCTACTCTGTAAAAAGTCTGGTTCCTCCCATCAAACTCCATTTCTGAATCTCCAACCTTATTGGAGACTGACTTACAGATCCCCAATTGGAAATCAAGTGTTCCATTAGACTGAGATTCATAGGCATGTACCACCATATCCAGCAATACCTCTTTTTGTTTAAATTATGAACCACAAGGAAAACCACAGTTTGAGTGCCTAGGGGATATAGAGGATCTTCGTCTAATACCAAAGAAAAATTAAGTTTAGTACTTGGAAGAAAGTAAATATGATTTTCAATGTTTTTCTCTCACAACACTACATAAGAGAAGGTAGACTGATCCTAATAGCCTCTCATAAAATTTTAATTCATCTATCTGGTTACATTTATTTCTTTGGCCATGGGAATTAACTAATTAATTAAAACTATAAAAGGCTAAATCAATCTCTTACAACTTTAGCACAATTTTGAAATCATCAACTTTTAACTTTAAATTATTTAAAATGTTTAACTTTAAACCTTTTCTCAAAGCATAAAAGTTAATTGAATTTTTAAAAATTGGCTTTCCTAGAGTTTTTTTCTTGATATAATCACTCTCTAAGTCTCTATATAAAGCAATAATTTCCTATTGAAACTATAGAATTTTTTTTGTTAGAGAGTGGTGGATTTTCTTCTCAGATGTGCTCTTTTAATGAAAAACCCTAGAGATCCTTAGTCTATTTCTTAGGAATTATCCAAAAGAGTAAGGTGAACAGTGGTCTATGCATAGGACTATAAATTAGAATTGAGAGGTTATCTAATCTAATCTTGTTTTGTTGATGAAACAGGTTTAGAAACAGAAGTGAAAGGGAATAGTAAGTTAAGAAAGTACTTCTATAATGGTATTATTAGTAATTAATCAATAAACATTTATTTACTATGTGTAAGGCAATGCACTAAGTACTAGGGATACAAGGGAAAGAAAAAACACAGTATCTCCTCCTTAGGAGATATGCTTTCTAATGAAAGAGACAACATAGGAACAATTAAGTAATATAGAATGTATGGTAATAAGGAAGGAGATAATCCCAGAGGGAAAGACCTGGGGGTGGGTTTGCAGAAGGAAGATGGAGAGAGAGAATGGCTCTTGTGCAAAGTCAGACTTGGCAAGAGTCATGATAAAAACCAAGGAAGTTGGGAGCCCATAATGAAAAAAGAAAACAAGAGGATCTCTGCATTTCCTTGCCTGGAAGTTGCCAAAGTAATTTTCTGAAAGCTCAAATAGAACAATGTCACTCTCTTAACTCAATAAACTCCAATGATTCCCTATTACCTCAAAGATCAATTATAAACTCTTCTCTTTGGCATTTAGAGCCCTTCATGACCCAGCTCTTTCTGCCTTATTACCTTTGTTCTGATCTGTCAAACTGGTCTTATGGGGTTCTTCATATGAAACACTCCATCTCCTGTCTTTACCCTTGCAGTGGTTGTGTCTCAGACCCAGAATGCACTTCTTCAGCATCTCCTTTTAGAACCCCTAGTTTCCTTCAATGTTAAAGTCAAATGACACCTTCTATACAAAGCCTTTCCAGTTGTTACTTCCTCCCTTGCAAAATTATTTTTTAACTTTTTTATGGTGAATAGAGAGCTGGCTACAGAGCCAAAAATATCTCGGTTTAAATTCTGCCACTTACGTATATCAGCTTTGTTACTTTGGTCATGTCATTTTAACCTCTCAGTTTTAGAAAGCTTTCTAATACTCTTACTTGCCAACTTGCAAGGATTGAAGAAGTTCCTCAACAGGCACTCCTTACATTAATGAAATCACAGACTTAGTCCACATCCCATTTCCCATGTGCCTGTCTATGCATATAGACATTTATTGTCTCCCCTCTCCCAGCTAGATTATAAATTTCATGAAGCAAGTGCCCATTTCACTATTGTCTCTCTTCTTCATTGCCTAGTGTGCTGTCTAGCACACAGTGGTAATTTAATAAATTTGTATTAATTTAATATGCCAGGCCATTCTAGACATAGCTTGATGTCACTCCATAGTTTTATGCTTATGGCTTCCCTTCCCTATTACTGTTCTATTTTAAAGTATCTCTTAATGGGCTTATTTGCAGTCTTTCCCCAAAAAAAACATGAATAGTAAGTATAGCATTGGTTTTCATTAAATCAGAATAAATTTTGAGTAAATAAGAGGTGGCTAAGTGGCTCAGACTATGGTAATGAAATTAGGAAATTAGAAAGACTTGGAGAGAGGAAGATCTAAGTTCAAATCCTGCTTCGATCATCTATCTAGTTAGATAGCCCTGAGTAAACTATTTAAATTCTTTCTGATTCAGTTCTTCCATCAAATGAGTTTAAAGATGGGACTTATTTCCCAGGTTTGTTGCAAGGAGAAAACAAGATAATGTATGTAAAAAAATTTATAAACCTTAACATGCTATAAAAATGAGAGGTAGTAGGAGAAGGAGGAGGAGGAGTGGTGGTGGTGGTGGTGGTGGTGGTGGTGGTGGTGGTGGTATTAACAGCAGTAGTACTAGTTGTAGAAATAGTAACAATAGCAGTAGTTGTGGTAGTAGTACAAGCAATAGTAGTAGTAGTTATAGTAGTAGTAGCAGTAGCAATAGTGGTAATAGTAGTTATAGTAGTGGTAGCAATAGTAGTAGTTGTGATAGTAGTGGTAATTGTAATAATAGTAGAGTCTTAATAGTAGTAGTAGTAACAGTGGTAGTTGTTGTTGTTGTAATAGTAGTAGCAATTATTGTAGTTCTAGCTGTAATAGTAGTAGTTGTAATATCAGTAACATTAGTAAAAGTAGTAGTGGTAGCAGTAGTAGTTGTTGTGGTAGTAGTAGTAATTGTAGTAACAGCAGCAGCAGCAATAATAGCAATAATCACAGTAGTATATTCGAGCACTTCAACAGTCTTTCAGGAAATAAACTGAAGGATTTGCATGAACTCATAGAGAATAAAACAGAATTTACAAAATGGTTGCCATGACATAAAAGAAAGCAATACTGAAAGATTTGAGAACTCTGATCAACGCAGGGAGTTATCTTGACATCTACAGTCTAATGAAGAAGATTGAGACTCATCTCTGGGAAAAAGCTAATGGGCAAAAGATGTCAGTCATTGAGTCAAGAGGAATTTATCAAGCTGCTCTGCTGTGCCAGGCACCGGGCTAAAAATGAAAACAGGCAGAAAGGGTAGTTCCTGCTTTTAGTCTAATGGGAGAGGTAATATGTAAAAGCCTATGTACAAACAAGATAAATACAGACTAAGCAGGAGGCGATGTCAGGTAAGATAAGGAAAGACTTTTTGCAGAAGGTGAGACTTTAGTTGGAACTAAAATGTTGTATGTGGGAAATGTGAGAAATGTGGCATGCCTTTTCCTACATGGCCAGAGGGCTAATTTGTTTTGCTTAATCCCTCTTTGTTACATGAGAGGGATCTTTTTTGGGAGGCAGGGAGAATGGGAAATAGTTACTGAGAAGTAAAAAGTAATAATAATAATAATAATAAACAAACATTAATAAAAACAGTTTTTAAAAAAGAAACAATGTCATCCCAACCACTGAATTGGAAAATGGGAATATATATATATATATGTATATATATATATATACATACACACACACTACTAATAATAAGGGTTATAAGAATGTGTATGTTGTGTATATGTCTATAAATACACATAGATATATATTCTATACTACTACCATGCAAACATATATGTGTGTGTGTCTCTCTCCATATACATATATTTTCACATAGAGGAAATACATATGAGAGTTAAACAGGATAGATGTGCAAAGAAAAGAAGTAATAATTTCTGGAAGATAGGAGTAGTCTCTGGAAAATGGAAGTCACAATATGGCCAGTACTTTGCTTCTGGTGATGATAGTTGCAGTGGGACAAGGCAGCAGATATTCAAAAAGTGTCAGAAGTTCCTGAGGACAACAAGGTAACTGAAAAGTGTCCAAAATTTGATAATATTGAACCATGTGATAGTTACTAAATAGGACCAAGACTGGAGGGATAGGATTAGAAATACAGACCACAAGCATAAGAGCAATGGAGTTTCTCCGGGAAATCTGCAAAGTAGTTGACCACTCCTTTTTTTGAAAGCTTCAAAACCTCTAGCAATATAATAATCCCACCAAATGGTGCTCTGGGGTCTGTCTAAGCTCATTGTGACTCTGCTGTGTGTTTGACTTCTTTCTTTATAAGCTTTCCATAAATTTACCATGTTCAGATCCCCACCGATAGCCTTAATTACCTGTATATAAACCAAGTAAGCCAAGAAGAGACCCACATTCATGTTCTCATAGATGATTTCTGGATGGGTGTAAACACACACAAAATCATGAAAATTATAATTAAAGAGAAACTCCCCAAGACTGGACCTAGTTTACATGTATTCAATCAACACAAAGGTGACAGAAGCAATTCATCTTGTTTTATATATCCTGCACAAACCAAATTAGCCTTAACATAATCAATAGCTAATCTCCATTTAACTTAACTTTTAAATTAGTTGACTGGTTACTCTCCAATAGACTTAAAAGTAGAAACATATGGCATTATTCAAGTTAAATTTTTGAACTTCTAGGTTTTTTTTCATTTCCTATGATATTTAATTCATTCATTTTTCATCATCAAGACCTTGAATTTATGGAAAACCTTTTCAAAACATTCCAAGTCATGGTATAGTTGAAAGGGTACTCAATTTCAAATAGAAATCTGGTATTTACTAGATGAGTGACCATCAGGGACTTGATAAAGCTCCCTGAGTCTTAGTTTACTCACCTATAAAATTGGGAGGGATAAATTTGTTTATAAAACTGCCTATACAGAATTGTTATGGGGAAAGTGTTTGATGACCCTTAAGGAACTATGTGGATATTCTTATTATTATTATATTTAAAGTTACCAAGAATCTTAGTAATCATTCCCTGAACCCTTTAATTTTACAAAGGTGAGCAAAATGATGTTGATAAGAAAAATCATTTGTCCAAGGTCAAAGAAGTAATAAATATCAGGAATGAATCCATTTCCTAGGACTGCAAATGCAATACTTTTTCTTCCTTTGAGTCATATTTTGAGGTCAGTGTTTTCAATTTATAGGCTCCAAATTCCTAAGTATCAGAACTGGTTGTATGTCATTAAGCTTAAAAGATAAAGTTTTAGGACAATAAAAGTCAATATCCCTTCATACAATTGTAAAAGGGTACTGAGCTCTCATTGCACCCTCTTAGTCCTAATCTCTTAGTTTATACTTCACACAAAAAAATAGAGACCACTTGCTCTACTTTGTAGTGTAGAGTGGGGGTATAACTGTTTTTGCAGAATTTCTATTGTCAGTTAAGGTTTTAGAATCTTGGGAAAAAGTTTCAGTTGGACTTGGGAACTCGTGGAGGGAACCAGGGTCCAGTTGAGCTCCTTCTTCTTGAGATTGAAACCTAGCTTAATTTTGCAGTTTTTTGAGATTTGTTAATTTAAATAAATCCTTTGAATCTTCCTACCCTACCTTATTTCCTACCTTCATTTCCCTTACCTGAATATCTGAGAAGAGTAAATAGGAGAGTGAATCAGAGAGTTAGTTTAAATCTGTGAGAGTTTAGTCCTACCCTGGCAACAAATTATTTATTGAGTCTTTATATCCAACTTCCAAACCCCTTTTGATTTCAAAATCACCTTGAGAGCTGAGTAAAGGCAGGTCCTTTCTCAGTTTCACATTCCTGCTTCCCTTCCCCCACCTGAGGTTTCTCTAAGCGGCTGTTAGGGCTTCCTTGATCCTTTTACNATATATATATATATATATATATATATATATAGACAGACAGATAGATAGATAGATAGATAGATATAGATATAGATATAGATATTTATGTACTATTATTGGATCTGTGGACTAATCAAACACTTCCAGAGAACAATTTGGAACTTTATCCAAAGAACTATAAAAGTATACATCCGATGACCCAGTAATACCACTATTAGGTCTGTACTTCAGGGAGAACAGAGAAAAAGGAAAAGGACCCTTGCATACAAAATATGCTGTAACAAGGTTTTCATTTGTTTTGGTGGTGGCAAAAAAAAAAAAAAAAAAAAAGGAAACTGAATGGGTGCACATTGATTGGGGAATAGTTGAACAAGCCATGGTATATGAATGTGACAGAATACTATAATATCAATGAAGGAGACAATTTCAGAAAAACCTGGGAAGACTTTTATGAACTGCTGCAAAATGAAGTGAGCAGAAACAGAACAGAGCACACAGTCATGGCAATATTGAAAAAGCTAATCAAATGAGAATGACTTAGTAACTGTGATCAATATAATGATCTAACACAACTCCAAATGAATTAAAGTGAAAAATGCTACCCACTTCCAGAGGGAGAACTGATAAAAGTCAAATCATGTTTTTTCTTTCTTGTTTTTCTTGCTTTTTCTTTTCAGCACTTGGTTAATCCAAAATATATATTTTGCATGGTTATATATGCATATTGGATGTCATATTTCTTGCCTTCTCAATAAATCTGAAAGGGAGTAAAGGGAGGGTGAGAATTTGGAACTGAAAATTAAAATAAAATTTTACAAAAAGAACCCTTCCCCCCAAGAAAAAAAGTTCAAGTCCCAGAGAGATTGTGTCATTCCCATAATTAGAAAGCTAGGTAATGTCAGTACAAACATAAGAATCCAGATCACTTGACTCTTAAGTCAGTGCTCTTTGGGAATAAAAACAAAGAAAGTATCATGGCAGGAATCCAGGGACCTGGATTTAATTCCAATTTTGCCATCAAAATGATACTTGATTAGGAGAAAAATGTATAAACATTTGATGTTTCAGCTTTTTCTTTAATAAAATGAACTATTTCCTGTTCTACAACTCACAAGGATACATATAACCTGATGATTTAACATTTGCAAATCACTTTGAAGTCTGCATACAAAAACAATAAATATAGATCATATAACAAGAAAAATATTAATACTTGATAGTTTGCATTTGTACTGTAGAAAAAGAGTTAGGCTTTGGAAAGAAGGCTTTAATATATTAGAGTTGAATATGTAAATTCCAAAGGCAAAAAAAGCCAATAAAAAAGTTACTTGTGTACAATTATAACTGACCCAGATATTAGTAGCTCAAAAAAGAAAAAAACAAAACAAAAACAAAAATGACCCAGACATGGACTATATTCTTTCCCTAGTTCAGTCCAACTGGCTAGAAATCTGTTGGCAAAATTTACAAATCTAAAGTATTTTGAGTCTCAAAAGCATAAAGGTCCCAGATGGTCTGGTTGGCTCAATATCCCTTTATAATCATGTTGTCAGTGCAAACACCTAAGAGCATAACTTCCATAGATCTGTTAGTCCCTTCCAAAAGTATCTCAAAATGACTGAGTCAAAAGGACTAATAAAACTACAAGTTTCTGTTTTATTATTAAATGTAAAATGATCCATATATTTCAATGAATTTTCATGTCCAGAAATAACTTACACGGCAGTGAAGTATAGACATAGATTCAGCCTTGTCCAGAAATTATTGGCTAGAAGATGGAACAGAGATGATCCAGATGTTCATTGGCCTCCAAATGGATATTACAGAACTATTTGTACTTAACGGGAAAAAAAGCAAAAGATCTGTATTCATAATCCATTTTTCCCAGCCCACCTGGCAGACTCAAAACTAGCAGTCTCAAACCAAGTGCAAAAACTCCATTGATAACAGGAAATTAGAAGAATTAAAAAACAAACTTTCTGAAACATCAACTTTTAGGAAAGTCTTATGATATTGGTATTTCTACTGTTTTAAATTAGTTTCTTTATATCGGATAAAAAGAAAAATATCTTAAAGTTATGCTTCATTTAAAAAATATATTACTATTGCTCCAAAGCTCAGAAGCTATGCTTATTTTAGTGTGGCTCTTGCTTAAGCACTTTATGACTATTAATTGAATTCATTCAATGAACATTAGTTAAACTCTTTTTAGGTACTAGACATTGTGCTAAATACTAGGGATAAGAAAACAAATGGCCCAATAGCTCCTTTCCCTTAAGAGTTTATAATTCTATTAAAGAGAGAAGTTAGGAGGGGGTAGAAACAAAATGAGAAGAACATGGTTAGATAAAGTAGAAACAAAAATTGTGGGTGGAGGATTAATAACTACATCACAAGAGACTTTCTGGTAGTTGCACTTGAGCTATCTAGAAGGCAGCTAGAGATCCTAAGAGAGGAAAGTAAGCACAATAAGAATTGTAGGCATATAGGGGGCCATGCCTCTATATGATTTTTTGGGGTCCTGAGCGGCGTGGTGGCATAGGATGGTTAAAGCAGGAGAAAGAAAATGAGAACAACTAGACTAGTGGTTAGCCCATGCTGTCCCAAAGTCTGTGGGCTTGGGAGTTTATTATATACTGGTTTCAAACAAAGAACACAGCTATGAAGGGGTAACAGATCATACATAACCCATTAAAGTCTAAAGAGTAAAGGTATAAGTACCAAGACAATGGCCAAATTCCAACCATCAATTAGTAGGGATAATTCTGGGAGAGGAAATATTTTTATGGAGATGCTCACTTATTGAGTTCTGTCTTCCAGGATTATAGGCACCTGGACAAATAAAGTCAAGACTAAAAGCACCATACTTTATCTAAGTATGCAGACTTATCTTAAGTAATGTTTGTTAGGGTTCAGGCTTCTTAATTATCAAGGAGAGGAATCATTAACTCAGTAGATGCTGGTCTACCACTTCAAAGTTTTCCAATAGGAGTTCTAAGAAAGGTGGGGATCAAAACTGAGTCAAAAGAGGAGCCTCAGATTTTTATCTTAGATGGCCCATTCTGTCTGCATTCCTGACATGCAGTGCAGAAAAATCATACACACAGTTTTACTTGCCGATGATTTTGTAATGGGATCTAGATAAAATATCTGTTACAGACTCTGTTTCTCTAAATGACTCCTAATAGCCTCTTGGAGGGATCAAGTTGATTTTGAATTAACCTACCTGCTGGTACCAGAGCCTTTTGGGGCTCAGGTGACCAGGACCAAACACAAAGACTGCCTCAGCCTGGATTGGTCACATAGGGAATCCAGATAACAGGCCCTAAATTTGATCCTATTTCTCCAAAGGCTTTAATACATAGAACGGCTTCCCACATAGGCATAGGGTAGAACCAGTGTAAAGGCACATGGAGAAGAGAATGCCATGAAAGTGCCAGTTCAGCCCCAACAAAGAATGATCTGAAGACCAGTGTGAAATAAACCTAGAGAAATAGGTTGTAGACACATTGTAATGGACTTTAACTGTTGAATAGAGAAATTTGTACATTATCCAAGAACCAATAGGGGGGAAATGAGATGATTGCAGGGGAGAGGAGAATTGACATATGGAGAGCTGTGTTTTAAGAATATCAATTTGGCAAGTATGTGGAAAATTAATTAGAAGGGGAGAGAATTGGTACAGGAAAAAGCAATTAGAAGACCCACAAATACTACTATTGAGTCTGTTTCCTAAGGTGCTGAGAGAAAAAAATAAAATAAAGTTTTAAAATATTTATATTAGGCCACTTTTTGATGAGTGGGAGGTCAAGAAGACTCATCTTTGTGAGTTCAATGTGATCTTAGACACTTACTAACTGTGTGATCCTGGGCTAGTCAGTATCTGCCTCAGTTTCCTCATCTGTAAAGTATTGTAGAGAAGTAAATGGCAAGATACCCCAGTATCTTGGCCAAGAAAACTCCAAAATGGAATCATGAAGAGTCAGATGTGACTGAAACAACTAAACAACAAATAGTAAACTAGAGTATAGAACAGAGATGCAAGTAGTAGGCATAGATAGAAAGTTAAGAAAGCAAGAGAACAAAATGTTAACAAGCATAATACAATTCCTAAGGAGATGGCTAGGGAAGGAAAAGATAAGAGAGTAAAGCTAAGTGTTTTGCTAAATCATTGAGGAGAATGAGACAGTAGCCTGGAATTCAATTTGGCAGTGACAAATACCAGGAGAAGACTCTAGTCAGATGACGTGAATTTCAAAGGAGGAAAGCTTATCATGATAGCAAGACAAAAGTGTCTGAAAATAGTGGTAGTTTGTGGAGATCTCTTTATCATCTCTGATAATCTGATAAGGACAGTTTAGTTGATAAGGAAATAGAAGGACAGGAAGATCTTTTACCTCATGCTTCCAGCTCTATCTTCAGGAGCATGGAGTTTATTATATATGTTTCAAGACTTATTTCACACAAAAGAACCCCCCCCCCTCCGGAAACTTTGCAGATACACAGAAGTTACAAATTATGTCATATCAAAACACAAAAAGTCTCAATGGCTTCAGAACAGACCAAGGCCAAGGCTGAATTTAGACTGGGTTCTTATCAGAAAGCCAAGTTTGGGAGTATTTTTCTCAGGGTTGAATTGCCCCTGCTAAGGTTTTGGCCTTGGCTATACCAGGCAGAAGCATTCCTGGTCAAAGGGGAACAGTGTTAATCCTTTAAATTCAGGTTTGCTAGGAACTTAAAGCTTTTCAATAAGGCCACAATACTTTTCAACAAGAAATCATAAGGATCACAAAAAGGGGTCAAAAGAGGAGTCTCGGATTTTTATCTATTCTCTTATTGGCTTCCCACAGTAGTTGACTCTTCTCTTTGGTCCAATGAGTCTTAGGGATAAGGGAGAAAAAATTTTTCTTAATAACAAGCCATCATCATTTCTTTCTGCCTCAAATGAAGATAAAAACCTAAAGCTAGTGCTAAATCAAAAGGTATAAACCTTCCTGCCATTATGAGAATGGAATTACCCATTGCCATTCCATGTCACTTTATTTCACCCAATAAATTGCTATTATTCAATGAACTTATCCTCAAAATATATTCATTACAAATATTCTGCTATGGAAACAAAGACTTGATTATTGATTGGTGACTGAATATTTCTAACAGTTAATGATCATAGCTGCTATTCACATAGATATCATTTAACATACTACTTATATAATTATAAAGTCATATAGTCTACTATACTTACATGATCTTATACCAAAACCAACCATGGTTTCCATTTCAACTAGTCTTCTGCCCTGGCTACCTTCTTACTCTTTTCCTCCATGTGCCAATCCTCCCCTCCACTGGCATACTTTCTACCTTTTAGGAATACTAATCTGATCAACAGTGCAATAGCTTCTGGAAAGGACATATCAATAGACTGCCTTCTGGGCTCTACACACCATTCCTGGGATTTCCCAGAGCAAAATATACCTTTTCTGTTCGCCACTTCCTTTTATATACTGTTACCCTTTTCCGTTCATTACAATCTTTCAAATTCTGCTGTAAAATCCTTAAGGCAATGAGATGGCTCAGTGGATACTTCAGCTGCTTTAGAATCAAGAAGATCTTACTTTAAATCTGACCTCAGATACTAGCTGGGAAAAGTACTTCACTTCAGTAAGTCTCCATTTCTTCAACTGCTAATGGGGATAGTAATGTTCTCTAACTCCTAGATATATTGTGAGGATAAAATGAGATAATATTTGTAAACCTTAAAGTGCTATAACAAATACCAGGTAATATTCGTTTTAAGGGCAGAGACTATCTTATTTTTGTATTTGAATCTCCAGGCTTAGTATAGTTCTAGGCATATAGTATGTGCTTCATAAATGTTTTTCATCCATCAATTATTCATTCATTCATTCATTTATTCTAGATTGCTTTGCATATATCGTCTTATCAAAGGCTCAGAACAACACTCTATGGTAAATACTAAAACTAATATTATTTCTTTTCTCACAGATGAGGAAACCAAGGCCACCAGAGGTTGTGATTTTCCAAGGGTTACACAGTTTATAGGTGTCAGAGTCTCAATTTGAACCCAGATCTTCCAGACCCAATTACAACCCTTCTGAAACTATAACACTTTGTCATGAGAAGATCTGATTGTGATCAGCCTCTGCTGCTACTCTTTAGTTTGTCTGTTACAACAGACTTTCAGTTTGTATAACAGCCGCTGAATTACTGCTTCTTCTCTATCTCCACAAACAGCCTAGGGCTGAAACAACTAAGACATGTCAATAGGGTCCGAAGGTCTAACAGAATTGTTTATGAAGTGTAAGGAGAAAACATATAACTCTTATAAAAGTACAGATCTCTAGGATACAACAGAAAAGATTGATGCTTGTTTGTTTACAGATTTGCCTTGGGAATAGGAGAATCTTTCTAAAAAAGCAACAAAAAATTTTTAAAGAAAAAAAAACACTAAAAACCCTTGACATTTACTGATTGTTTTGCAAAACTATAGCTCAATGTTTTCTTAGAATAAAATGCAATGTTAGGCAGAGACATGAAGAAAAACTATCCTTTCATTTGTGTTAGAGGATACTTTCTTGTCGAACAAAGATAAAATAACAAGCCCCCAAGCTTGCCTCAGATTTTGTCTAAGAATAGAAATATTGAAAAAGACTATGGATGAATCAGACTTTCAGGAGCTACAAAAATTTAGAGCCTGAAAAGGTCCTGTTCTGAATTCTCCATTAGGAAGGGAGTCAGGGAAGGAAAGAGGAAAAGAAAGAAGGAAGAGGATGAGAAGAGGGTAAGGAAAGGAAGGAGGTAAAAAAGTACAGAAAGGGGAAAAGAGAGTTTAAAAAAGAAGGGGAGGGAAAAATATAGTCCAAGCTCAAAGAAAAAAATATATCAAATTTGGCTTCTAAACATTTGAAAGTTAGGGGATTAGGAGTTATCTGTACTTCTAAGAAAGGTTCTATTATATTTGATCATTTATTTACATCTTAGTTTGAATGAGATAATCAGTTTCTTTCTTGAAAGTAAGTGTATAAAAGTAAGTAAGTAAGTAAGTAAGTAAAAAAGTAAGAGGTATAAAAACAGGACTTGATTCCATGGTATTTGTATGATGGCCCAAGAAAACAGTAGGTTATTGAGAACTTGGAAGATCACATTAGGAAAAGGCTACAATGCATTAAGTGAAGAAAAGAGAAAGAGTGACTGGAAAGGCTGAATACAAAATTTCCCTACTTAGAATGCAAAGGAAAAAAAAAGTTGAACATCAATTTCATTGTAGAATTTTTAAGGTGCCCAAACTATATTTTTCAGACATTCCATGCCCTTGACAATCTAATTAACCTATCTTTCCCATCTTTGTTTATCTAGTCGCCTTTTTTGTACTCTGTGCTCTAGCAGCTAGGTAGTACAATAGATAAAGTGCAGACCTAAAGTCAGGAAGACTCCTCTTCCTAAGTTCAAATCCATTCTCAGATGTTGTGTGCAGTTGCAAAGCATGGAATCCCTGCAAAGGTACAGGGAGAGCCTCACCCAGAATTCCAGGGGACCCCCTTGGAGAACTTTGGGTGAGGGGCAGTTGAGAAGGGTTGAGGACAGTTAATTTGTGGGATTGGATGTAAGCAGACACTCTGCTTGATTCTCCTGACTTGGGGTTTCTCCTGAGAAACCATTGTAATATAAGCTAGTGATTTCTACTCATAGGGTTAGCCTATTTCTTATTACTATTTTTCATTAATATAATTATATAATTACTTAGTGATTAGAGAGTAAAATATTTATCAATAGCAAGAGAGCCAGTTTTAGTTAAATGTTTCCTCTCCTTCAGTGAGGAGGGGGAAGGGGGCATCAATTTAACAGTTCAGAGTCACCTTTCCTTTATCCTAAACCCTTCATTAATTTCTCTAATTTTCCTTGTTAATTCTTAATATAACTTTTTACCTTCAAATCTGTGCCTGATAATTATTTGAGAAGATACTTACAATTCAGTCTGTACATTTGGGTTGAATCCTGTTGGCTGCCAGTTTAAGATCTCCTCTGTCCTCAACAGTTAGATAAATAATTTCTATATATCTCCTCTAACTGACCTGAGAGGAATATAAATTTAAGAAAGAAACATTATTGGGGTTTCAGCCATAACAGAAACTCACCAGAAGAATCTTATTCCTGTCTTCATTACCAACTGAAGCAGAAGCAGTTAGAGGGGGAGGAGTTTGAGAATCAGGAGTGTTTTACCCCCTCCTTTCCTCACTGTAGCCTGTCAATCTCTGGCTCTTAATTTAAAGCGCTATTTGGCCCTGAAAACATTTATCTGCTTCTCCAAACTATCTGTTATTATAATCATAACACAGACACTACCTGTATGACCCTGGGCACATCACTTAACCCTATTTGCCTCAGTTGCCTCATTTGTTAAATAAGCTACAGAAGGAAATGGCAAACCACTCCAATATCTTTGCAAAAGAACACCCAAAACGAGGTCACAAAGAATCAGACATGACTGAAAACAACTTAAAAGCTCTACTAAAGAATCCTAAAAGGATCTACTAGCTATTCCCCAATAACACATTTTATCTCCTATCACTCTGTCTCTTTGCAGACCATCCTCCATGTGTAGAATTCATTCCATTCTCATCTTCAATTCTTAGAATCCTTAACTCCCTTCAAGGCTCCACTTCTTATGAAGAAAGATTTTGCTGATCTCTATAGATGTTAGTGCAGCCTCCCTTATCAAATTTCCTTATTACTTTCTGTAGTACCCTGTTATAATAATTACACTGAAGTCTAGAAGCTGATACCCCTAGGGTTAGTGTTATTCTCTCCTTTTCAACTTCAGTGTTTTTTAAAATGAGTTCAATCACAATTGCTCTGAGCCTCCACTTGGGAAAATAAATAGCTATTAGGGACAGGTTGGGCATCCTGTCTGACTTTACATTTATAACTATCTCTAGTTAATCCCTTGCCTCATTATACTTGCGTCAAAGTTCCTTTTACTGGAAACACTTGAAACGTACTGGAAGCAACGAGACAACAGATTGTATTATGGTTGTCTATGAATGGGAGGGGGGGTGGGGAGAGTTCAGGAAAACCAAACCTTTTCTTGGGATTTTCCCTATCCTAGGTCTTTTGGTCTATGATATCTGAAGCGCTGACAATAGTCTTCCATATTCCCTCTCTTCAACAACTCAGTGCTGTGTTTTCTTTTCCTCAAAGGCATGATAGAAAGGTATATCATGTGCTGATATGCATATTATCCAATACCTATAATTCTTTCCTGTTCTCTTCTTGATAAATAATTTATAGATGGTCCATGGAAATATGACCAAATTTCCAATTCCCAAGGAACAGAATTCCTGCCTGGCTGTCATTTCATTTTATTTCATAACTTTCAAAGACTTCTTACACTTAGTAGAAGATCTTTTGTTTGATTGATTGTAATATGCTCTCACCTAATGAAGGTGTCACAGCTAAAATAGAGTGAAGTGGTTTCAATTTCACCATTACATCTGTATTTACTTCTCTGGATCCATATTGCAGCCTCTTCCCCACATTCCAATAGAATGTAAGTTGTTTGATGAGGGCAAGGCTATTTTGTTTTGCTTTCTTTGTACTCTCAGCAACTATCATAGAGCTTTGTACATAACAGGTGCTTAATATAAATTTATACCTCTCCATCAAATTAAAGTGCAGGGAGGTTTTCAGGAATTCTCTTCTCTGCCCTTCCTCTCTGTGTCTCTCTGCCTCTGTCTCTCTCTTTTCTCTCTCTCCTTCCCTCCATCTCTCCCTTTTTGACCTTTCTTCATTTCTGCTTCATTGCATCTGTTCTTACATCTTTTCCTCTCTTGTTATTCTTTCTCTCCCTTGTCTCTATTTCATCACCCCATTCACCCTCTGACTTAGTAGATCTGATTAGTTCTTCTCTTTTTCTCTGCCAACCTCTTTTTTGCTGCATTTTGTCAAACCATAATGTATTTTTGTTATTATTATAATATCCTACCTGGAATGTATAATACATAAGGAAAAAGAGGTGAAAGGAGGAAGACAGGAGAATGAAGGGATGGCCATTAAAGGCACTAGGAATAACCTGTTCTCTGCAATATGTATTAAGTAGTCGTAAATAAAATAAGAAGACTTTTATAAATAGTTTTCTCTAGTGTAAGTAAATATGTGTCTTATTTCACTAAATGATAAACAGGGAAATATGCATAACATGATAATATGTGTACAATTTATATACAAGCATGCCATCTTAGGGAGAGGGAATGGGTAGAAGGGAGGGAAAATTTTTTAAGTTTATTTGTTTCTTGTTGAATATGAGGGCTTTGAAAAGAAGTAGAGGTGATGATAAAGAAAAAAGAAAAAAGAACATAAAACACCAATAAAAGTACAAGAGAAAATTCAGAATAGGATGCAAACAAAGCAGTGTTGGAACTACTATGTGTATATGTTTTAAAAGCTGTTATGTAATAGAAATTCACAATTTAATGCATGGTCCTCTTTGTTCTTCAAACGTGGACATGTTCATGTTTGCTAATGTTTAACAAGTTCATTGTAATAAGACAAAGTTTAAAAAAATGATGCTTGCCTTAAAACAGAGTCTGGTGAAATCATGACCTGGAGGCTAGCTGGGGAGAACAGAGAAGGCAAACTTCACCTATTTCTCTAATCAAAAATGACAGCTGACCACATTTCATGAGTACCATATTCAATGAAAAAGGACATGTGCTTGTGGATTTGTGCCTGTAAACCAGAATTCCCAGGTTAAATGTGTTTTTAACTCTTTCAGCCTACTAGGGTGTATTTTATGGCAGGGAGTTAAGTGGACTCAAATGATTTTGAGAGACTGTACGGTAGTCTGGAAAGAAGGCTAGATTTAGAATAAGAGGATGTAGATTGACTCCTGGTTCTGTCATGTGGGTGACCTAAGGGAACTGATTTAGACTCTATGGGCTTCTTATCTGAAAAAGATGAGAGGGTTCAATTGGGTGATCTCTGATCTCTATATTTATTATCTGAGAACTAGTATAACAAAAAGGTGATGGATATTTTCCTCTGCATGAGAAAGATTTGGTTTTATAAATATACACATAATAAAACACACTTATAAACGCACATACATGTATGAGGTCACATGGATTAGTTGATCAAGGAGTGGCCTTATGTTTAAGAGGGACAATTATTGTCTTCTATGTGACTCTGGGTTTGTCATTTGCCCAGTGACCTAGGACATTCTCTGAGACTTTTAAGTTACAGAACAGTTTCCAAACTAACTTGGTGAAAGGGAGTTTTCTTTCTGGAAGTTCCCTATGCCAAATAACTCTTTTTCTGTTCTTCCTTTTTTTTTTTTCCTCTCGGTTCATAAAAGAAGCCTAAATGACTTAATTTTCTTTCTTTTAGGTATATAACTTATTCTTATCTCAGCCTTGGCCTCCCATACTATCTCCCTCTTCTTCCTGCCAAAAAGGGGAAAGAAGAAAAATTTATATGTATCTACACACTGTAACATGGAGATGGCAGGGTGGAATTCCTGCAAGATACAGGGTCGAGCCAGAGAATTCTTGGTTGAGGCTTGACGCTGTATCTTGCAGGAATTCCACCCTGCCATCTCCGTGTTACAACACACATGTAAGTATGTAGATATCTGTATGTATTTTATACATGCTAATTTTATGTCTATATTCCATGCATGTATGTGTATATACATGTGTACATATACACACATTTATGTGTATATTAATATATTATATTATAATATGCACAAATTTGAGGGTTTTCGAGATTTTACTTTTTGAATATTCAATCAGCCTAACCTTTCAATTAACATTCCAGAAGGAAGCCAAGCTTTAAAAAAGTAATTGTAGAAGTCTTCCTGTTTTTTCAACTCCTATTTGCTCTTCTCGTCTAAGGGCTCTTTCAAGCAACTAAAATGTCAGAAAACACAGGGAAATCCCATTTCCTTTGCACAAGCATGTTAGCATGTGTAGGTGGCAACTAAGAAAAATCTTCTCTTAATTATTTAGCCAGTGATTCTGTTTTGCCTGAGCCATTGCAAACCTCTCTGAATTCTAATCAAAACATTACACTAAATGGAATGATTTCACTGCCATCAGGGAGAACGATTAAAAACATCATTCATCTTTCTTTGTCCACAGTGATGCTAATGAAGAGCAATTGGAGAAAATATTGAAACCCATAACGGAAGGCACAGCCTGATAAATCAGGCATAATCATAGCACGAAAATTTTTATAGAACTTTACAAATTGAAAAATAAACCATGTTTATGGAATATATATGAGAACAAAGCAAATATAAATGATGCTCAGAGAATCTTGTTTATTTGTGTGGTTTTGTCCCAATTTCAGTTGTTTTTCTGTCATATTTGCTTCTTCATGACCTCATTTGGGATTTTCTAAGCAAAGATACTAGAGTGGTTTGCCATTTTCTTCTCCAGCTCATTTTACACATGAGGAAACTGAGACTAACAAGGTCAAGAGACTTGCCCAGGGTGACTCAAATTGTCTGAGGCCAGATTTGAACTTGTGAAGATAAATCTTCCTGACCTCAGGCATAACCCTATATCCGTTGTATATCTAACTGCTCTGCTGGGGCTTTTGATCCAAATACTATATTAAAACAAGACAGTATGGAAAGAGAGAGTATAGTGTGAATAATCTTTGGAAGTCTTATAACTTGTATAAAACTTATAGTTTTAGTAAACCTTCATCAAGTTATACATTCGATAAGAGAGTTTAACAGATTACTATAGTTCATATTCTAATTTTAATTAGTTAGAAGGACAAAGAGAAGCAGATTTCATTTGATTAAATTCCTTTGTGAAGCATTTACCATGTGCTAGGTTCTAGAGGTGAGAACAAAATGGTACTTTCCTCCAAGGACCTTATACTCTACTAGAATTACTCTGTAAAAGTGAGCAAAATTCAATGTTCCTCTCACATTGGGAACATCCATCCCTAAAAAAAAATACTACTATTAATCTCATTTTTTGTCTTATTTTTAATTTATTAAACACATATAACATTAAACTTATAGACAATTATTAAATATCTTAAACTCATAATATAGTAATATATTTAAATTAAATATAATACATATTAAATACATATAATATTAAACTTATAGATAATACACATGTAATATTAAACATGTAGAAAGTAAGGTGATAAAATATTAAATGCTTATAATATTAAGCATAGATAATATAGTAACTTTAAAAAATATTATTGATTTCTATGTTTATTATAAACTTAACAAACGTGAAATAGAATGGGTATTTGCATATACAAAGAAAGTAGAACAGAAAAAGTGTATTTCACTGGAAATTGAAGGTCTGTATTATATAGAGTTTACTTTTTTTAGTATACAGTAATATTAAACCTGTAGCTTTCAAAGCTACCTTGTTTGGTTCTCTTTCTGTCCTGTTATTTTATCTCCATTAGGGAAAAAAAAAACTTATCTTCTGTCTTAGAATCCATACTAGGTATTGGTTCCAAGGCAGAAGAGTTTTAAGGGCCAAGTAACTGGGACTAAGTGACTTGTCCAGGCTTACACAGCTAGTAAGTGTCTGATCTAGATTTGAATCCAGGACCTCCTGTCTCCAGACCTATTCTCCATTTCTTTTCAGGTGACCAAATGACCTTCTTTTCTTTCTTTATTTGGGTGGGAGGGATATGCCTATTCTTATCTTTCCCTTAGCCACCTAGCACCATTCCAAAATTAGGGGGAAAATAAAAAGCTTTTGTAACAAATTCTGTTAAATAAAACAAAGCAAAAAGAACAATTCCCATATTATCTCTATCTAAAATGTGATCTCATTCTGCATATTGACACCAACAACACTCCTTCAAGATGTGGGTTGCAAACTTCATCCTTAGACCTCTAAGTTCAAAGCTGGCCATTTGATTTGATCCTCCGAAAAAAGCAGTTAAATCATAATGCTGGCCATGAATTTCCCAACTAAAGCTTTTGTTGTTACTGTTATAAATTGTATAAATAGCCACTGCATTATTATTATAATGAAGGTACTCAGAAAAAAACCCATAGAAATTTCCAGGTTGATTATGACATCAATAGCTCTGTTATATTACCTCTCTTCCATTTGTATTTGCTGAATAATAGATAAATGTTTAAATCAAAATGAAACTAAGTTATTTATCATGTTTCTGTCACTCACTTTTGATGCTCCTTTACTTGGCAAGGGAACCAGCAGATAATGTTGAGAAAGAGAAAGAAATGGAAATTAGGCATCCAGACATTCTTTCTCTGAATGAGAACGAGACAAGTGCTGCATTGCCGTCCATTAAAAAGAAGATTGCTTACAAAATGGGGTGAATGCCATATATTAGGAGTGAATGGCAAGCAGCTGCAGTTTACAAAGTGCCTTTGGTGTGGCAGACAGGGATTCTCAGTTGTTGGCTCTCTGTGCCAGAAGGCTACTGTGAAGATGCTGCCCCACTTAGGAAGTCGTAGCCTGTTTCCTAGTTACCATTAGTTAAGCTTTTGTGTTCAAAGGCAGAATCTGTAGAGTCCTGGAGGAAAATAGTATCCATTTTGGTGTAGAGACCATATAGACTTAACATTTGATGTATAACTGAGCATTATTCATAATAGAAAAAGTTATATTTCAGCTAGAGAGGAAAATCATCCAAAAAATATAAATCTGGAGAACAAATAACAGTCTAATTCTTCCTGATCCTTGTGAAAATCACAGTCTAGCTCTGCTTCAACTGTCAATTTCTTTTTTTATTTCATTTTTCAATGAAATTTGTAATTACAAGATATTCACAAGTCTTACACATACTCTTTTTCTGTCTATTCCAACATTCTGTTTGACATTTGGCTATTTCTTTTCTGTTCTTAACACTTTTAATATCAGAGCCCTGCAAGATGATAACACCAAAGTCTCACATCCTTGATGAGGGTATTGTACCACTTACATGACTCTAGGGAGACTATACTGAAAGAAAGGGAAAAAAGTCATTCTTTTGCTTGGGAAAAGATAGGAGACTTTGGGCTGATCATCTTCTAGAACTCTGATGGTAAAGATGTTAAGAAGAGAAAAAAGGTCAAATGCCTAATAGAGTGATAGAATAATCCACAGACTAACCTAACTCAACTCAGAATAACCAAGAATCTTGGGGAAAATTTTGGGGAAGGAAGTTTGATATAGTAGATAGAATATGGAACTGGAAGTTCTGAACTTGCATTCTGCCTCTGACATTTATTAGCTCTATCTCAGTTTCCTCAGCTGAAAAATTGAGAATAATAATAATATTTCTCATATTTAGGGGCAGGTAGGTGGTATAATGGATGAGCCTTAAATCAAGAAGTCCTAAGTTCAAATCCAACTTCAGACAATTACTAGTTGTGTCACCTTGGGCATGTTACTTTACATTATTTGCCTCAGTTTTCTCATCTGCAAAACTAGCTAGAGAAGGGAATGGCAAACTACTCTAGTATCTTCACCAATAAATCCCTAAATGGGGTCACAAAGAGTTGAACCCAACTGAAATTACTGAAAGTAGCACAAAACTTTTTACTTCACAAAGGATTATTGTGATGTTCACATGAAATCGTAAAGATGCTAAACTATAAAATGTTTTGCAAACTTTAAAGTGAACATAAAACACCTTACTGTATTTTTAGAGAATGACATACCAACTATGTTGATTTTTAAGAAAAGATCCCTTCTATAAATTAGATACAGATTTTATAAAAAATAATAAATACAACCACATTTTTGGTTATTTTTCAAATATCACAAGATTAAAGGAACTTCTTCCATATGTGCTGCTGACATCATGGAAAATTACCATTAGGCTCAACCTATACCTTCTCATGAGGAAGGGCACTAACAATTAGATCTCTGGATAAGGCAAGAGTGAAGAGACTCTGAGGTTGCCAGGGTTCAGCTTGGCCACCCTGAAAAACAGCTGGTCACCACAGTAGTCACAAAATTGTCTATATAGCCACAAATTGTGGATCAGCACTGATGTGGCGTCCAGTGAAAGGCAGGGATAAAAAGCCAACAAACTGTCTTTTATCAGAACTATCTTAGCCTCACATTCCCTGGATATCAATACAAAAGATAATATCCATTGCTGGTGAATCTCCCCTAATTTATCATTCCTACAATATTCTTCCCTAAATTCTTGGACTAGTGCCTGGATAGAATCTTTCACGGTTTGGATTTCCATTTTGATATAGACAAAGGTTTAGGTAAAGATTCTACATTTATGAAAGGGCTACATTCCCTCTGAGATTTCTTTCATTACAGAATATCTCACTGTGACTACTTTTAATTTTTATCCCTTTAAATAGCTCAACCATCATTTCATGCTATCTTCCTGTAAGTGGAATAAATAATACCATAAGTACCATCCCTCTAAAGTACTTTTAGCTACAGTAGCTATATGTGTACTTCCTCTACAGGGATTCTGAGTTTCATGTGATGGGCTAGTGGAGCCCCATTTTTATGCTTACTTGCTGCTGCTAAGACAATTGCATCCTGCATGCTACTAATCCAACTATGTGAAATGTGTAACTAATGGAGTGAGTGATGAGAGAATAAAGAAAGAGTCAAAGAAGTGAATGAAAAGCCATCTATAATCCAATCCAACATTTATTTGATGCCCCTATGTGTTTAACATTCAGGTGGCATTGACATCCATTTAGCAAATAGGACCTAGCTCATAGGGGTATCCCATAATGACCCTGACAGTTATGTGTCCATCATTCTAATTACCCCAGAATAGACAGCCTTCTGTTCTTCGGCTGCTTTGCAGGTTTGGTTCAGCTTACAATAGAAAGGATATTTATTATGGTGGATTTACCCAATCAGAATTAGCTATAGAGTCTCCATATCTGCCAAATCCCACTTCTTCTCTGATGCTATTGTATTTCACAGAAACCTAATAATAAGACTTCAGAATAATCTAAGTGGTTCCCCATTGGAACTGAAAGAACATGTTTGGATGCTATGTGTTGTCATTTGCTTTTTGCAAAAAAAATTTAAGTATACAAGGAAACATCTGAATAGCTATGTAATCTTCCTAGTGCCTGGGAATCCTTAGACGGTACATATATTACTCAAACCCCAGAAGTTCTAAGGACTACCTACCTAGAATTGGTTTAGTTACTCACAGTCATTCCTAGAGTATTGTAAGAAAAGAGATGTAGAATAAACTCAGCTTATGGATGATGTTAAATTCATGCATTCAGTAGAGCCCTGCATCAGATGAGGACTCAGGAACTGTAGATGCAGAAGTTTTCCTGGGTCAAGGTCTGAACTCAGTAGCAAATATGAACTATGAAGCCTGAAGGAGTTTCCTGTTCTTAATTGTTCTGGTTCTGGTATGGATCTCTAACCAAAGCTAGACCACTGCAAAGGAGGGTTAAATATCCCAAGTTGCTGTTGTTCGTCCTGATTTTGGTCTTGCCCTTGGACTGTGATGACTCTAGAAGAGAGAGAGAGAGAGAGAGAGAGAGAGAGAGAGAGAGAGAGAGAGAGAGAGAGAGAGAGAGAGAG
>NC_058132.1:278004494-278048983 GCF_016433145.1 Gracilinanus agilis | reverse complement strand
ATTTGTATCCCTAGAAGAAAAAAAGATATTGGTAAATATTAAAAATTGTTATTATCAACAGGGTAACTAGAAAAATTTTACTTAGAGGGAACAGTGACAAATTGTATAGAATGAAATATCAAGATACATATGCATACATATATAAATATGTATATATATACATATATATATATATAAAACTAGAGGGGGAAAAGGAGATAATATTAAGAAAAATAGGAAAAAAGACAAAAATGGAGTAAATTTATCTTCCATAAAGAAGCACATGGGGCAAACAGGGGAGAAGATCAATATACTGGAAGGGTAAAGAGGTTGGAGAGAGGAAATACTTAATACTTAAGTGCATTGAAATTAACTAAAAGAGGGAAGAACAATCAGATCCATTGGGGCAGAGAGTTGATTTTCACCCTACAGAGAAGTAGAAGAGTAACACAAGGACTGTTGGGGAGGGAAGCAACACTAGGGAAGGAGAGTGTATGGGGTAGCTTATAAAGAGGGGAATAAGAAGGGAGAGGGGAGAGAGAGAAGTACATAAGGGAGGGGATCAGGGGAACTGATTAAAAGCAAAACACTTGTATAGAAGAAAAGTGAAAGAAGAAAGGGAGAGGAGAGAGAATCAAAATGTCTAGGAATACACAGTTGATAGTTATAACTCTGAATGTGAATGGGATGAACTCAGTTATAAAACAGAAGCAAATAGCAGAGTGGATTAGAAAGCAAAATCCTACCATATGTTGTCTATAAGAACAACATATGAGATAGGCAGACATACAGAGAGTAAAAATGAAAGGATGGAGCAAAATCTATTGGGCTTCAACTGAGAAAAAAAGACAGGAGTTGCAATCATGATTTCTGACAAAGCCAAAGTAAAAATAGATCTGTTTAAAAGAGATAGGGAAGGTAATTACATCCTGATAAAAGGCAGTATAAACAATGAAGAAATATCAGTACTCAACAAGTATGCACCAAATTTCTAAAGGAGAAGCTAGTGGAGCTCAAGGACAAAATAGATACCAAAATTATACTAGTGGGTGACCTCAACCTTTCCCTATCAGATCTAGATAAATCAAACCAAAAATGAATAAGAAAGAGATAAGAGAGGTGAATGAAAATCTAGAATGATTACAGTTAATAGATAATATGGAGAAAAACAAATAGGGACAAAAAGGAATATACCTTCTTTTCAGCATCACATGGTACATTCACAAAGATTGACCATGTAATAGCGTGTAGAAACATGGCAAACAAATGCAAAAAAAACCAGAAATAATAAATGCAATCTTATCAGATCATAATGCAATAAAAATAGTTATTAGGGTTCCGATTAACATGGTGACAGAGTAAGGATCATCACTGCTTGATCTCTCCTAACTGAAGCATACAGGACTCCTCAAGGGGACATAAAAACAAATCCAGACAAACGAAGGGATCCCACAACAGGGAGCAGCATTGAAGGTACGTGGAATCTGGGCATTTCCTCGCTATAAAGGGGTGAAACAGCTCTCACTAAAACAAGAGAGGAAGAAGCCCCTCCCCCACCCCCACACCACGTACAACTCAGAGGCCAGCTTACAAGAGTGAAAGCAGGTTTGGGGTACCTATTAAGTCACTGGCAGTTCCAGGGCTTATTCCTGAGAGCAGCAAGACATAGGACCCCAAGAGGCTAAAGAACACGCACAGACTTTCCTGAGCATCTGCGCGGGTGAAGGCAGTACCCTAGGTGCGGACAAGGATCTCTAACACAGGCTTGGACGGCGAGTGGGGACCCTGTGCAGACAAGACCACACAGTGGGAGCACGACAGTGGAAGCAGCACCCTGAGACTGTTCAAGGAGCCCCAGGCAGAGGGTCAGACCAGGGACGACCAGGAGGCTCGACCCGGAGAACAGTGGGACCACAGACCTTTGGAACCTAGACAGACCCTGAGTGTGAGGATAAAGCTGAGAAGGCGCTGGGCTAACAACAATGGCAAGCCAAAATTGGGAACCCCAGAAGAGAAAGATTATCAAGAAGAACTCTGGAACACTTGACACCTTCTACACAGAGAATATCCAGACAACAGAAGGAAACAAACAAGAAATCATATCAAAACATTCCCAAATAATGAAAACTGGTCACAAGCTATTGAAGAGTTCAAATCTGAGATGATGAAAAAGATGGAAGAGATCTGGCAAGAAAATAACAGTTTAAAAGGCAGAATTTTGCAATTGGAAAGTGAGGCACGTCAACTGAAGACCAGAAATGACCAGATTTAAAAGGAAAACCAAAAGATTATAGCTGAAAACCAGTCCCTAAAGGCTAGAATTGAGCAATTAGAAGCTAATGATCTCTCAAGACAGCAAGAACAAATAAAACAAAGTCAAAAGACTGATAAAATTGAAGGAAACATGAAATGTCTCAATGATAAAGTGACAGATCAAGAAAACAAGGCTAGAAGAGACAATTTGAGAAACATTGGTCTTCCAGTAAAAGAAGAACTTAATAGAAATTTGGACTCCATAGTAAAAGAAATTATTCAGCAAAATTGCCCTGAAGTTTTATAACAAGAGGGCAGTATAGACATTGAAAGGATCCATAGATCACCCTCCATACTAGACCCAGAAAGGACAACCCCCAGGAATATAATAGCTAAATTCAAGAGCTTTCAAGTAAAAGAAAAAATCTTACAAGAAGCCAGAAAGAGAGAATCCAAATATCAAGGAGCACCAATCAGGATCACACAGGATCTGGCAGCCTCCATGCTAAAAGACCGCAAGGCTTGGAATATGATATTCAGAAAGGCAAGAAAGCTAGGCCTTCAACCACGGATCAACTACCCATCAAAACTGACTATATACTTCCAGGGGAAAGTATGGGCATTCAACAAAATTGAAGATTTCTAAGTATTTGCACAGAAAAGACCAGGGCTAAATGGAAAGTTTGATATCCAACCACAAAAATCAAGAGAAACATGAAAAGGTAAATAAGAAACAGAGGGGAAAGAAAGAAAACTCATAATTTTTTAAATTTGACTCTTTAAGGGCTTCAATAAGATCTAATTATCTGTATTCCTATGTGGAGAAATGCTATGTATAATTCTCTGTAGTGAACCCTATTCACTTTTATAGTATTCACTATCATAGCAATCAGAAGAATAATTCGTACGGAGAGGACAGAATACCAAATGGTCTAAGATGACATGGGGGGTGGGAAAGAGGGGGGTGAATAGTAGGGGACTCCAAGAGACACTTGAGTGAATAAGAAAAATAGGATATTCTATTACACACAAAGAGGGCATGGGAAGAGGAGGGGACAAACACTTTATAAGAAGGAGAGGAAGAGCTCATTAAGAGGTAATATTTAAACCTTACTCTCAGTGTAATCAACCCGGAGAGGGAAGAGTAGCTATATTATCCATTGGGATAAAAACTCTAACCCTACTGAGAAAGTCAGAAGGGATAAACCAAGGGGAGCAGGGGAGTGGGGAGGTCAAAAAAGGGAGGGGAGAAGAAGTGGGAGGAAATTCATTAGGCCTTTAAAAATAAAAAGAGGGGAATAACAAGGGAAGGGGTAGAAAGGGAAGTTAATCAAGGGAGGGGATAAGGGATACCAGCTCAAAGCAAACAACTGGTTTAAAAGAAAATAGTGTAAGAAGAAGGGTGGGACAAGGGGAGGATACAAAAATGTCAGTGAATGCACAACTGATAATTATAACTCTGAATGTGAATGGGATGAACTCGCTCATAAAAAGGAAGCAAATAGCTGAGTGGATTAGAAACCAAAATCCTACCATATGTTGTCTACAAGAAACACATATGAGGCGGGTGGACATACACAAGTTTAAGGTTAAGGGCTTGAGCAAAATCTTTTGGGCGTCAAATGAGAAAAAGAAGGCAGGAGTGGCTATTATGATTTCTGACAAAGCCAAAGTAAAAATAGATAGGATTAAAAAAGACGGGGAAGGTCATTACATCCTGATTAAAGGCAGTATAAACAATGAGGAAATAACACTACTCAATATGTATGCACCAAGTGGTATAGCATCCAAATTCATAAAGGAAAAACTGGTAGAGCTCAAGAAGGAAATAGATAGTAAAACCATACTAGTGGGAGATCTAAATATTCCTCTGTCAGATCTAGATAAATCAAACCGAAAAATAAATAAGAAAGAGGTAAGAGAGGTGAATGAAGTCCTAGAAAAATTAGATTTAATTGATATGTGGAGAAAAATATATATGGACAAAAAGGAATACACCTTCTTTTCAGCTGCACATGGCACATTCACAAAGATTGACCATGTTATAGGGCATAGAATCATTGCAAACAAATGCAAAAGAACAGAAATAATAAATGTAACCTTCTCAGATCATAATGCAATAAAAATAATAATTATTAAGGGCACCTGGACAGGAAAATCAAAAAACAATTGGAAATTAAACAGTATAATTCTCCAAAACCAGTTAGTCAAAGAAGAAATCATAGAGACAATCAACAATTTCATTGAAGAGAATGACAATGATGAGACATCCTACCAAACTCTGTGGGATGCGGCCAAGGCAGTACTCAGGGGGAAACATTGTACACAGAGACTGATATATTATGGTAAAATCGAATGTATTGGACTTCTGTATCAGCAGCAATGCAATGACCCAGTACAATTCTGAGGGATTTATGGTAAAGAACGCTACCCACATTCAGAGGAAGAACTGCAGGAGAAGAAACACATAAGGAACAGAACTCCTTGAACGCATGGGTTGAGGTAGACATGATTGGGGATGTAGACTCGAAACTACCACACCAATGCAACTATCAACAATTTGGAAATAGGTCTTGATCAATGACACATGATAAAACCAGTGGAAATGTTCATCGGCCATGGTTAGGGGGAAAGAGCGGGGTAGGGGGATGAAAGGGAAAGTAGGAGCATGAATCATGTAACCATGTTAAAAATGAATATTAATAACTATTTAAAAAATTAAAAAAATAGTTATTAGCAAGGATACATGGAGAGGAAACCAAAAAGCTAATTGGAAATTAAATAATATGATTCTCCAAAATCAGTTAGTTAAAGAACAAATCATAGAAACAATTAATAATTTCATTGAAGTTAATGACAATGATGACACTTCTTACCAAAACCTATGGGATGCAGCCAAAGCAGTTCTAAGGGGAAAATTTACATCATTGAGTGCATATATTAACAAATTAAAGAGGGCAGAGGTTAATGAATTGGACATGCAATTTATAAAACTAGAAAGGGAACAAATTAAAAATCCCCACATGTAAACTAAATTAGAAATACTAAAAATCAAGGGAGAAATTAATAAAATCGAAAGTAAAAGAACTATTGAATTAATAAATAAGACTAGAACCTGGTATTTTGAAAAAACAGATAAAATAGACAAAGTACTGGTCAATCTAATAAAAAAAAGGAAAGAATGTAATGGACTTCTATAACAGCAGCAATGTAATGACACAAGACAGCTCTGAGGGATTTATGGTAAAGAACACTACCCACATTCAGAGGAAGAACTGCAGGAGAGGAAACATAGAAGATAAATAATTACTTGAACACATGGGTTGAGGAGGACATGATTGGGGATGTAGACTCGAAATGACCACACCAATGCAACTAACAATAATTTGGAAATAGGCCCTGAACAAGGACACATGTTACAACCAGTGGAAATGTGCGTGGGCCATGGGTGGGGGAAGTGCGGGGGGTGAAGGGGAAAGTAGGGGCATGAAGCATGTAACCATGTTAAAAATGAATATTAATAAATGTTTAAAAAAGAAGAAATACTAAAAATCAAAGGAGAAATTATTAAAATTGAAAGGAAAAGAACTATTGAATTAATAAATAAGACTAGAAGCTGGTATTTTGAAAAAACATAAAATTGACAAAGTACTAGTAAATCTAATAAAAAAAGGAAAGAAGAAAACCAAATTGACAATATCAAAAATGAAAAGGGAGACCTTACCTCTGATGAGGACGAAATTAAGGCAATCATTAAAAACCATTTTGGAGGCAGCTGGGTAGCTCAGTGGATTGAGAGTCAGGCCTAGAGACAGGAGGTCCTAGGTTCAAATCTGGCCTCAGACACTTCCCAGCTATGTGACCCTGGGCACGTCACTTGACCCCCATTGTCCACCCTTACCACTCTTCCACCAAGGAGCCAATACATAGAAGTTAGGGGTTTAAAAAAATTAAAAAAACTATTTTGCCCAATTATGTGCCAATAAATATAGTAATCTAGATGATATGGATGAATATTTACAAAAATATAAATTGCCTAGATTAGTAGCAGAAGAAATAGAATACTTAAATAATCCAATATCAGAGAACTACCTAAGAAAAAATCACCAGGGCCTGGTGGATTCACAAATGAAGTCTATCAAACATTCAAAGAACAACTAATCCCAATACTATACAAATTACCTGACATAATAAGCAAAGAAAGAGTCCTACCAAATTCTTTTTATGACACTAATATGGTACTGATTCCAGAGCCAGGCAGACCAAAAACAGAGAAAGAAAACTATAGGTCAATCTCCCTAATGAACATAGATGCAAAAATCTTAAACAGAATACTAGCAAAAAGACTCCAACAAGTGATCATAAGGGTTATCCATCATGATCAGGTGGGATTAATACCAGTAATGCAAGGATGGTTCAACATTAGGAAACCATCCACATAATTGACTATATCAACAAGCTAACAAACAAAAATTACATGATTATCTCAATAGATGCTGAAAAAGCCTTTGACAAAATACAACACCCATTCCTATTGAAAACACTAGAAGGTATAGGAATAGAAGGACCTTTCCTAAAAATAATAAACAGTATATACCTAAAACCATCAACAAGTATCATATGTAATGGGGATAAATTAGAAGCCTTCCTGATAAGATCAGGCGTGAAACAAAGATGCCCATTATCACCTCTATTATTTAACATTGTACTAGAATATTAGCAGTAGTGATTAGAGAAGAAAAAGAAATTGAAGATATTAAAATAGGCAGCGAGGAGACTAAGCTATCACTCTTTGCAGATGATATGATGGTCTACTTAAAAAATCCTAGAGAATCAACTAAAAGACTAGTAGAAATCATCAACAACTTTAGCAAAGTTGCAGGATACAAAATAAATGCACATAAATCATCAGCATTTCCATATATTTCCAAAACATCACAGCAGCAAGAGGTAGAAAGAGAAACAGCATTTAAAATCATCCTAGACAATATTAAATACTTACAAATCTATCTACCAAAACAAACACAGTAATTATAGGAACACAACTACAAAACACTTTCCAAACAATTAAAACTAGATCTAAACAATTGGAAAAATATTGATTGCTCATTGGTAGGATAAGCTAACATGATTAAAATGACCATTCTACTCAAATTATTTTACTTATTTAGTGCCATACCTATCAAACTTTTACTACTATCAAACTACCAAACTACTTTTAATACTACCAAACTACCAATAAACTTTTTTACAGAATCAGAAAAAGCTATAACAAAGTTCATTTGGAAGAACAAAAGATCAAGAATATCAAGGGAAATAATGAAAAAAAATGTGAAGGAAGGTGGCCTAGCAGTAGCAGGTATTAAACTATACTATAAAGCAATGGTCATCAAAACAATATGGTACTGGCTTAGAGACAGAAGGGAGGATCAGTGGAATAGACGTGGGGCAAGTGACGTCAGCAAGACAGTGTATGATAAACCCAAAGAGCCCAACTTTTGAGACAAAAATCCACTATTTGACAAAAATTGATGGGAAAATTAGAAAACAATATGAGAGAGATTAGGCTTAGATCAACATCTCACACCCTACACCAAGATAAATTCAGAATGGATGAATGACTTGAATATAAAGAAGGAAATTATAAGTAAACTAGGTGAACACAGAAGAGTATATTTGTTAGATCTTTGTGAAAGGAAAGATTTTAAAACCAAGTAAGAGTTAGAAAAAATTACAAAATGTAAAATAAATAATTTCTATTACACTAAATTAAAAAGCTTTTGTACAAACAAAAACAATGTAGTCAAAATCAAAAGGGAAACAAGAAACTGGGAAAAAACATTTATAACAAAAACCTCTGACAAAGGTCTAATTACTCAAATATACAAGGAGCTAAGTCAATTGTACAAAAAATCAAGCCATTCCCCAATCGATAAATGGGTGAGGGATATTGTAATATCAATTTCTGACAAGAAAATGGAGAACAGGATGAGTGACAACCAACAGTTTGGAATTTAGAATTTTCCCAGATACCATGAGCCAGAGGGCAAAAGGCAGTTACTGCCAGCACTATAAAAGGCAGGAACTGAATCAAGATACTCTCTCTCACTCATTAGAAGGGGACCCAGGGTGGCTGGATGGGTAGGCCAATCAATCTGCTTAAATTACCGGTATCTGTTTCATTGATCACCACATTATCAACTGCAGAATAGAGCAGATATATATAGAGAACATATATATGGATAGATAGATAGATAGATAGATAGATAGATAGATAGATAGATAGAGATAGAGATGGAGAGATAGAGAGATATAACAATTACCTGTATATCAAGAAGAACATCATCAAACCTCAATCCACCTAGTCAAGGCCAAAGGCGCCTGGCCTGACCAGGGCCAGAGAGAGAGGAATCTCTCCACCCACCAGTTACAACTTGATTAGTCATTGACCAACAAATCTAATCATTTATAGTTTAGCAAAGATTCCCAATACCTTCTTCCTTCAACCCTGATTCCTTCCCCTGAGTTGATTACAATTAAATTCTTAAAGCTTATTTAGGTGAAGGCTGTTGTTATTCTAAAGATCAGTTTGATATCCTTTGCATCTAAGGAGAAAGGAAATACTCAGGCAAAGACAAAATAGCAGTCACCATGTTATCCACTTATCATTAACATTTATCCACTCATCATCAACATTGTCCATCAACTTAACCCCTGGATGAGTAACCAGATAAGCTGTGTGATTCAATTCACAGCTTCTCCCTTAATCTCTTAGTCCTAGGCACTGTTAGGTGGGGTTTAGTGTTCAGCTGGGCATCAAATATTTGTGGTACCTGGTGTTCATGACCACAACTTGGTGTTCACTTAGGCTTCTCATCCTCACTCAGCTTATGTCTTTATATCATCTGAGGACCTTGAGCCATTTCTCTATCAGGCCCTATCCAGTAGCACCATAGCGCCCATAACATGAATAGGCAATTTTCTGATAGAGAAATCAAAACTATCAATAAGTACATTCTAAATCTCTAATAATTAGAGAAATGCAAATCAAAACAACTCTGAGGTATCACCTCACATCTTAGCAGATTGGCTAAAATGATACCAATGGAGAATAATGAATGTTGGAGGGGATGTGGCAAAATTGGGACATTAATGCATTTCTGGTGGAGTTGTGAATTGATCTAACTATTCTGGATGGCAATTTGGAACAATGCCCAAAGAGTGCTAAAAGATTTCCTGCCCTTTTATCCAGTCATACCATTGCTGGGTTTGTACCCCAAAGAGATCATAGATAAAAAGACTTGTGCAAAAATATTTGTAGCCACACTATTTGTGGGGGCAAAAACCTGGAAAATGTGGGTGTGCCCTTCAATTGGGGAATGGCTGAACAAATTGTGGTATCTGTTGGTGATGGAATACTACTGTGCTCAAAGGAATAATAAACTGGAGGAATTCCATGTGAATCGGAAAGACCTCCAGGAATTGATGTAGAGTGAAAGGAGCAGAGCCAGGAGAACATTATACACAGAGACGGATACGCTGTGGTAAAATCGAATGCAATGGACTTCTGTACTAGCAGCAATGCAATGATGCAGGATAATTCTGAGGGATTTATGGAAAAGAATGCTATCCACATTCAGATGATGAACTACATGAGAGGAAACACAGAAGAAAAACAAGTGCTTAAAACCATGGGTTGATACAGACATGATTTGGGATGTAGACCCTAAATCACCGCTCCAGTGCAACTATCAATAATATGGAAATAGGTCTTGGTTGATGACACATGAAGAAACCAATGGAAATGCAGCCACAGTGGGGGGGGTCGCTGTTTGAGGGGGGAAGAGTAAGAACATGAATCATGTAGCCATGGAAAAATTTTTTCTAAAAAGAAATAAAATTATTTTTAAAAAAGCATTTTGTCTTACCCATATCTGAGCAGGAAATTCCTTCCCTAAAAGCTTATTAATTCATTCATGTAGGGATAAGGAACTTATTTTTTCCAATTAGTTTCATCCTATTCTTTCACTTTGCTTTTTTAATCTGAATCAATTGAAGAAAGCAAGAAATACACACACATACAAGCACATACATGCCACCAAGGTGATATTATAATCATATACCATAACTTGTTCAACAATTCCCCAATTAATAGGCATATTTCAATTTACAATTCATTATCATTAAAAAGAGAGCATCTAGAAATTTTTTGTACATGTAATATAGGTCCTTTTCCTTTGATATCTTTGGGATACAGAACTAGAAATAGTATTTATGGATCAAATGTTTTGCATATTTTTATAGCACTTGGAAAACTATTCTCCAGAACAGTTGGACTAATTCATAGCTCCACTAATAGTTTATTTATGTACCTATTGTACCCTCCAGAATTTGTCATTTTACTTTTCTACCACATAGCCAATTTGACAGTTTTGAGATAGTACTTCAGAGTCATTTTCATTGAATTTCTCTAATTACTAATGACTTAGAAATATTTTAATATGATATTGATAGCTTTGATTTCTTCTTTTGAAATCTCCCTATTTATATGCCTGACTATTAATTGGGGAATGATATCTATTTTTTATTAATTTTCCTTGGTTCTCTCTGTATTTGAGAAATGAAATTCCACCCCAATTCCCTATTTTTCTTCTGTTTCGTTGCATTGCTTTTTTTTGTTTGTTCAAAATTGTTTAATGTATGCAATAAGAATGATTGGGTTTACCACATGTGATTCTTGTTAATTCTAGTTTGAAAACAAACTCTTCCTTTATCCATAGATCTGACAGATTATTTTTCCATGTTACCCTACTATGCTTATTATATCACCTTTTAGGTCTAAAATCACATACCTATTTTGAGCTTATTTTGGTATACAGTATGAGATGCTGGGCTATGCCTAGTTTCTGTCAAATTGCTTTTTGGTTTTTCCCAGCAGTTTTTTGCAAAATAATATATTTTAGGAAGTTTTTTCTGCCTCCTAACCATAATTCAAACAAACAAAAATTAAATTGTTATTGTCCAATTGCACAATTGTAAAAAAAATCATGTGAGGTAAGTAAATCTCTAGTATTCATTTTTTAAAAACTTGCTTTAAGAGTGCAGTATATTTTTTTAACATGGATAAATGATTCTTTTCCCTTACCTAGATCTTCATCTCATACTAAAATCTGATAGGCCTCCCATGTCTGAGCTGGAATTTTTGAATCATAGTGATCTTTTTCCTGTTAATGTATACTACAAAGGATCATTTTCTATTGAAAATTTCCTTTACTTTGTTGGGGCAAAAGTGAAGGACTATGGAACCAATGCAATAAATTTACAGAATGCTGAAACTAGAAGAAATCTTAGAAATCATTCAAAAGAAGTCTATTATTTTAAAAATGAGGACAATGAAATGGCTATGATAGCCAACATAAGTAATTCCTCCTTCCAGAGGAGAGTGAGGCTAATGGATGGATTGAGTTCAGGAATTCAGAGTTGCAACAGTATCAAAGTTGATCAGGTGTTCATACTAAGCCCAGCATCAATATGGTGTTCACCTGGGATCTGGGGTCTACCAGGATGTCTAAGGTTGGGTATTCTGGCTGTTGTATTGATTTTGACAGAGATATTTGGGAAGCTGAAGATATGCCAGTGTTCAGTAACCTGCTGGATTCACTCCTCCCCCCCCCCCCCAACAGGCTTGAGTGAAAAGGGAGGGGCACAATCTAGCTCAGTGCTCCTTTCTCTCCCCTCCCAACAAGCAGATAGAAATCAGTTGGAAATGAAGGTTGGACTGATATCTTCTAGCAAGGCTAGGCCTGGCTATCTCCTAAAGATGTTGACAATCTTAACTTATTTTCCCCACAGGGATAAGGGATAATAGGAGAAGCTCAATGTCTTGTAGTTATCAGGGACAGATGAATCTGACTTGTATGGGCCAGACAGCTGAAGGAAACTTAGCTGAATATGGATGTGAGTATACCCCAAAATAACAGCCAGGCACTACTCCCAAAAGATGAAGGTTTACTGATAAGAGAGGAAGGGAAAGGGAGATAGGTTTTGTCAAGGATAGAATAAGGTCAGGGGAGCCCTAACTGTTAGGTTGAAACAGGTACTCCCCCAAGGAGGGAGAGGTAGCCTTTATATCTAGCTTGCCCTCAATGCCTATAATTAATCTCTTCTACTATCTAAATAACTAAATAACAATTGTGCTGTTGCTGGAAAGGTCTAGTTCAGCTAAATAGGCTAGCAGCATAGAAGAACCAAAATGGCTTTTGCCACCAGGCCTTCCAAAGCAATCAAAAACTGGGATCAGCAAGCAGGGTGATCTGCTCACTTCCAACCCCAAGAACCAACTGCCCTCAACTGCCCCAAACTGCACCTCACCCAGAGTTCTCTGGGGGGTTAGGGGGGGCTGGAATTCTGGGTTGAGGTTTAACCCTGTATCTTGCAGGAATTCCACCCTGCCATCTCCATGTTACATGGCCCAGACTGGGAAAGGAAGAAAGGAAGGAAGAAAGGAAGAAAAAGGAAGGAAGGAAGGAAGGAAGAAGAAACCAAGAGTGGTTAGATAATTTTCTGAAGGTCATAGAACTGGTTAAGATCAGAGACAGGGTCTGCAAAACCCCCAGTTCAGCCAACTAGAAATAAACAAAAAATCACCAATTTGCTTAAATTGACTAGACTGCATATAGAGGTGATTGATTTTGAATAATTATAACTGTGATTTAGATTTGATAGACTTCCTGCTTGGCAATAACAAAGTAGGCACCTCTGCATTCTAGTTATCACTGTGGTACAGTTACTTGAAATGTGTGTTGTTCATCATCATTGTACATTAGTTCTGTCATCTCTAAGCTTCCTCATGTGTTTCTAACACAAACCCTCTATTTTTAAGTGTTTATGCACCGCTTATAAAAACTATTTAAATTCAAGACATCTGAAGCACATAAGATGTCAGAAAAGAGAAAGGATTTTGATTTACCTAAAATTAAAAAATGGAAATCTAGGATGTTTGTAAAATTTTGTAACAATGAATACCAGGTTGACTGACCAGGTATGCTTTCATGAGTGTGAAACTGGATATTTTTTTAAATGGAAGTGAAAGAAGTACATAGTCTGGATCTAGAATATCAGTGTTATGTTATTTTATATACTTTGTATGTATGATATGTAATTATATATCTATTATCTATACATACATATCCATATATGACCCAGATACCATGTCTAGCTATTGTTCTACCTCTTTCATCCGCTCCTTTGTCAACCTTTTACCAAAAGGAATCAATACTTTCTGCTGTTCTTATTCTTTAGTATGGCATCCGAATATCATACCTAACAATTGTTCTGGAAATTATCTTCTCTAATTTTGCCAGTGATCTCTTTTCACCAAACCCAAAGAGGTTTTGGTCTGTCATTATCCTCCTCCATATTTCAGAAGCTTTTGGCATGGCTGACCAACCCATTTTCTGCCCTCTCATGGTTCTTTAGCTGCCACTTTTACTAATCCTTCTCCTCCTACTTTGATGGCTTCTTCCCTGGAACTTCTTTGAGTCCCTCAAGTATTATATCTTTGGTTCTCTTTCTTCTGTCACTAGGCCTATTCACTTCCAAAGCTCTAATCATTTCGACTCTGTGATTATGTCCCAAATTTATACCTCTACTTACCAAACAATCCCCAAATATTGAGTCTTTTATTTCCTACTGCATAATGATATTGAGGGAAACAGTATGTTTAGGTCATTATTCTATATTAAAGTCAAGAACAGAAATTCACTTATATTCGTTTCCTATATTTACTCATTAGACTCAGATTTAGAAAAGGAATATGAGATTTAAAATATATTCATTGCTGTGGGACTTCTGCTTATGGGGGGGAGGAATTAACATTTCAACTAAAGATAAATAATGCTCTTAGAGGAAAAAATATAGAATGCTTAGAAAAGAGAGGACCTTCAAATAATCTTTCACTGATATATATGTGTATATTGTTATAGAGAAATAAGGTAAAATCTTTAATCTTTGGTCAAAGGAGGGATAAAGGTGAGGTAGGTATTAGGAGGAGGAATGAAGGGAATGGCTAAATGTAGGGAAGGAATGAATGAGGTGGTATATTGGATGGTAAGGGAATAGATGAGGTATTCAGGAGAGGCAGCTTAAAACAGGCTAGACAATGAGGCTAGAGACAGAGGATACTGGGGAAGATAGGCTGAACTCTTCAAGGTGAGGAAAGGTATCTTTATAGATACAAAGGAGTTGGGCCAGTCAGAAATGTTAAATCTGCCTTGAGGGCTTCTCTTGTTAGTTTCTAAAGTCTCTTGAGGGAGGAGTCGAAGGGCTTCTCCCTGTCAATGAAACTGATGGCAGGAGGAAGTCTCAGGTAAGAATTCCTGCCAAGATCTATGCCCGTAGTACCCTCAAGAAATAAAAGAAAATAACTCCTTCCCTCTTCAGCCCTTGCCTTAGTCTTTGACACAATGATTCACCAGAGGATTTGAGTAGGTAACAAAGGGGATTTATTAATATCAGGATAAATCAGAAAGAGAGAGGGGTTTAGGGTTTTGTCATAGCTGCTAGCGAGAAAGCTGAAGGTGGGGAAAGGGTCACAGGAGAGGGATAGACTGAGAAAGAGCCTGCTCTCCCAGTCAAGAAGATTTAGCTGCCTTAAAGTAAAGTATTTACTAGATCAATAAAATAAGGGATAGCTTGATTTAAGGATGTCCTACTTGCCTACAGGAAAACTAAGACCCACAATGTCTAATCACCAAAACCAAACCACCTTTCCTCCCAAAGCCCAAAGGGAAATTCAGGGAAAATAACAGTGGTATAATAAGGAGAGGTCAGGGAGAGGTCCAGAGAAATCAGCTAGGTTCAAATTGTCCAGAGACAAAAGCACAGGCCAAGGCAAAGCCAAAAGCCAAAGCAAAGCCTCAGTTGGGACTTCAGCTTTCTTCAAGCCTCAGGTTCCAACTGAACTTTTGTCATGATTCTAAGACTTGTAACTGCCAGGGCTATTTACAGTTGACTCTTCCAGAGCAAAAGCCTCTGTTGCATCCTTGCATTACTATATATATATATACATATATATATATATATGTTANGGAAGGAAGGAAGGAAGGAAGGAAGGAAGGAAGGAAGGAAAGGAAGGAAGGAAGGAAGGAAGGAAGAAGGAAAAATTAAAAACCACCTGTCTAGTTCAACTCTCTCTTTTTATAGATGAAAAAACAGGACTAGATAGTCTTAGTAATTTTCCCAACGTCTTAAAGGTAGTGTAGAGTCAGAACTCTAACCCAAGTCTTTGGAAATGAATAAGGGCAAATACACTTAAAGCCTTTATTATCCAAATTTATCTTTAAAACAAAACAAATAAATACTAAGTGACTAATGAATACATATGTACCAACATTGAAGAGATTAATAAATTGAGTAAAAACATTTTCTAAAGCAGCACCACAGATTTCTAAGCAATTGCTCTTCCAAAAGTATAATCTTTATGACAAGATGATGTTGGGTAGTGTAATAATGATATATTTTAGAGAGGTGTCTAGATGGTAATGGGATGACAGACTTGGATGATTGTGTCTGCTAGGGGCTCTCTCTCCTATCACTATTATTGAGAGGGGGTTTCTCTGTGAGAAAATGGATTTCCAGAGAATGGGCAAGCAATGATAGCCTGGTAGGAATCTTTACTTGTGGGCAGTGTTGGTAGGACCCCTAACTTGGTAGCCCAAAGAACCCCCTATAGGCAAAACCCCTTTCTGAATTAAAGCAGCACAGCAAGGGGCCTTGGTCAGCAAGTCAAAGCCTGAACTGTCAGCCTCCCCACATGGCTTGTTCCCTCTGTGTCCCTCTGTATAGAATCTCCTTTAATCTGACTGCTATCCAAGTTTTATTATTGTATTTATTAAAATTGTAGATGGGGAAAGGGTAGAGGTGTTGGGGGGTCCCTAAACACTAATCCGAAAAGGTCCTTATTCCTGGTCAGTCCAGATGGTGAGATGGGGACTTCACCTTCCCTCCCTTATCTCTAAAGAATTAACCAATAGATAAAGAATTAGGGGTCTCTGTAAGGCAGGTTATATTCAGAGTCTCGGAGATTGACTTGAGGCCTGGGGGGGAGCTGTTGACCCTTCAGGCTCTTGGGGTATCCTGGAAATCTTCCTTGATGGTTCTAGCTTGATTCAGGAAACACACAGGTCTTTAGGATGCCTTCCTTAGATCTCAAGGTCTCAAGGGTCCACCTCTCTCCTCTGAGATCCCAGCCAAGGACCTCTCCTGCTAGCTCCTTCCTTCCCACAATCCTTTGCTCCAGCTCAACCTTTGTTCTCTGTCACTTGTCCTTGCTTCCAACATTCCAAAGCTTCACTTTTGCAAGCCTGCTCTTACACTAGATTGCTCAGCCAATAACCACTTTGAGAAGGGGTCTGTTTTCAGAGGTCTAGCCAAAAAGGTAATTCTACAATCCAAAGAAAATAAGCAATGAACATAGGAAACTTATAAAGAATTTTAAAACAAGAAATTAGGTACTGAAAATAGATTATTTCCTTGGAATCCAATAACTATTTTTCATTTACTTTCCATACACTCTTTAGGAGTAAAAAAAAAATCAATGTTTCATTACTTGAAGACCTTGCTGAGAGCTCAGAATATTTTTCTATTTTTGACACCTCATTAAGATTATTTAACAACTAAGTAATCTATTTGCCTTTCTGGTGCTAAAGTAGAGATATTCTTCAAAATAAAATCTGGGGTTTTCAGAGGAAAAAAAACTATAAAATATGTCAATATCTGTCATTGAAAGATATGGAGAAAAATATAGGTATAAATAGTTTAAGCCAAATGGATAGAAAGTGGTTTGAGAACTAAATGGCCATCTTTTAATGTTCCCATTTCAATAGAGTGAAGATATAAACTAATGGTTCTTTTAGATTATGGCTATTAAAATTATGCTGCATTTTAGTAATTAGGTATTGATATTATGTATATTTTCAGTCATCACTCAAACTAAAACTCATTTATTTATTCACACAACCCCACTAACTTCCCTCTGCAGATTAATATTATCTAATTTCTATTAGGCCCTTATGGTAGCATGACAATTATCTCCTTCGTTACTGATTAACTTTATCACACTCCCTGCAGTGGCTATTCTAAAACCTTCTTTTTTCTCATCAAGACTCTTAAAAATCCCTCTTAATCTAAACAGAGGACCTTGCTTTCTGCTTTCTTGAATAATTGAAGCAATCCACCATGAGTTCCCTCCAGATCTGTCGTTATTCTCTACTCATTTATCCATGTGTCTGACATAGAGGTGACCCTTTTCTTTGTCTAGATCAGCTCCTCTATGCTATTCATCATAATATTCATCATAAAATTAGGAAATTTTGTTAGGATTTTGTCCCTTGGATCATCCCTTTCCCCGTCTCATCTTCACTATTTTCTTTCCTACTTCTTCACTTCCAAGAAAGAGATCTAGGTCTCTCCAATCTTTATGAAATCTTCACTTTATCCTGTCATCCTTGTAACCTCTTTAACTGACCTTAAACTCTCATCCTATATCTTTTATGCATTCCATACACAAATTTGTGGGAAAAGGTTATTACTGTTTATTTCCAAGTTTACCAACAATCTCTTAACTGTGGGAAGTTTACCAACAATCTCTTAACTATGGCCTTTTCACAGTTCTATTCCAATTTGGCTGTTGGCAGTTTTTAATACTGTTTATCATCCACTCCTCATGTATCATCTTTCTTCTATTGATTCTTCCTACCTATCACGGTTTTCTTTCTCTGTCTCATTTTCTGGATCATCACCTATTTCCTGCCAACTAAGCATTTATGTTCTCCATGGCTCTGGCGTCTATTCTTTTTCCACACAATTATCATCTGCAGTCAGATGACATTCAAGTCTATCCAACCCTTATGCATGTCCTGAATTCCCATCCTTTGTTGCTAAGTGTTCCTTAGAAGTCCTCTTGGCCTCATAAACTTACCATATTTTTTTAAATAACAAAAACTCATTATTCTCTTCTTCCCTCACACTCCACCAAAAAAAAAAAAAAACACTTGATTCTTCTTTAGATTTCCTTGATTCTGTTTAAGTCATTGTCATCCACAGTCCCCCTTTTCTACAACTCCTCTCTCTCTCTCCCTCACAATTCAACTTACTTCTTGCATATCTCTTATATCCAAATCTCTTTTCTATCCAGACTGCAAACAAACAAACAAAAAAAAAACACAGGTTTCTGGTTCTTATCACTTCTTACTTGTAATAAACTCCTAACTGTTTCGCTTTCTAGTTTTTTCCTTCTCTAGTTTACCTTTTACATAACTCCCCAAATAATTTAAAGAAGGCATAGATCTGACCCTAATCAATCCCCAACTCAAGAATCTTTTGTGGCTTTCTGTTGCCTCTAGGATAAAATTCAAAGCCTTTAATCTGATTTTTAAAGTCCTCTACAATCTGTCAGGACATGTAGTTAGAAATTGCATACTAAGCTGATATTTAAATGGTAAAATATATATATACAAACACACACACTCTACAGCACTGAGAGAGTTATAAAGATGTGGTCCTTGACTTTCAGCAGCTTAGTATCCAATCAAAATTGTTAAATATATAAAGTGCCAACAAACAACACAACTAGAATCATGATATTGTATTTTCCCATGGTCCATGGATATTGGACAATGAATATGACTGCCTTTCATTTGGCCAACTTTCTCCTAAGGTCTGATTCTGATAGTTTGATGTGAGATGAATCTCAAAAGGATCTCTTGGATCTGTCCTCTCTCTTTTGACACCACCACCACCCTATTGTAGGTTCTCATAACATCATTCCCAAACTATTGTAATAGCCTGACAATAGATCTCTCTGCTCAAGTCTCTCCCCACTCTAATTCATCCTCCACTCCAGCTATCAAATTGATTTAAAAACTCAGATCTGATCATGTCACCCTCCTCTTTCATTCAATAAAGCACAGTATCTCCTTAAACCTTCAGGATTAAATATAAATACTGTTTGGCATTTAAAGCCCTTGGTATTCTGGTGTCCTCATGTTTTTCTAGTCTTCTTACAACTTACCCCTACATATTTTACAATCCATTGACAATGATTTCCTTTCTGTCACTCACACTAGATGTTGAATCACTTCGATTTGAGTATTTTCACTGATTGTCCCTCATGTCTGGAATGCTCACATTTCTCATGTCTACTTCCTGCATTTCCTGGTTTGTTCTAAGTCCTATCTAAAAAAATCCATTCCCGTTTAATGTTATTGCCTTGCCTCTGCCGATTATCTCCATTTTATTCCATAAAGATCTTGTTAATATACAATACTTTTCATATTGTGACTGTGAACTACAAGAGAATAAGGATTGTTTTTTATCTTTCTTTCTATCTCTAGTGCTTAACACAGTGCCTAACACATAGTAGTTACTTAATAAGAGCTTTCTGACTGACTTACTAACAAACAATTTTGGCAATTCCTACCAACCTGGAAAGTTTTGAAGTCTAGTAATAGACTCTGCATCTGTTGATAAAGGATCACTAAAAAGAGGAGTGCCAAATATTTTTATTTTTAGTGCCATAGCAATTTATCTATCTATTTAATAAGACAGGTAGGAGTTGTCATTCAAATCAGTGGAAGGAATACTTGAACTGATGAAAATATAGGTCCCTCAAGACTTGGAGATATGTTCAACTACATGTGATAAGCAATAATGCAAATCTAATATCCCACGCAAAGAGCATAAGCCAATTTATTACAGGAAAAGATGGGATGGGATGGGAAGATGTTGGCTTTCTCTGGGGGCCTTGGCACAGTTTCTAGGTCATGCTGAGGCTGAGACTGAATGAGTTCAAAGCTAGGCTGTAACCATGGCAATCTGTCCATGGGGAACAAGGAGAGAGATAGGCAAGAATTCTGACAAGGGAAATCCAGGATTTGTCACCAGGGGATTCCAGTGACAAACAGAAGGAGAAAGCAAGAGTGTGAGAAGTATATATATAGTCCCTTTCTCAAAATTAAGTTGACATATTCATTATAGACTATATCACGATTAGACTTATAAAATTATAGAAAGTTAAATCCAAAAGGTATATACAGAATAGGCTTGTTCAACTCTAATTTACAAAAGATTAAGTGGGAGCTGAGGCTGATTGAGGCTCAGAAAGATTAAGTGACTTGTTTTATGCCACTTGACTAGCAAATCAGTAGAAGAACCCAGATTATCTGATTCATAGTCCAATGATCATTATATTCCATACTTTAATGGGCATCTGGCACATACTCAAAGCCCTCAAGTTGTGTTTCTTTGCATGAAGAAATTGAGAAGTCTTCTTCAATAAGAATTGTGATGACATGGGATGGAAGTGCCTTGGAGAAACATTGGACTATGTGTAGACATTCTTTGGCTGGTTCCAATCAGCTGACCATATGGTGTGGCATAGACTCTTTGAGAGCCTTCAGAAGCATTTAAAAAGGCCAGTCAGATTCAGCCGTGGACTTTTGGCTGTTATGCTCACAAGTTGACTTTACTATTCAGAGGCAAAGCTATAAAGAGAAAGGTCTTGTGACCTAACATAGGCTTTGTGCCCCAAGAAATAGACCTTGGCCCTTGGTCTCTGCATTTGTCCTTTTCCATTTTAGGTGAAGAAGATTGGAGTATCTCATCTTGTGAACACCAAAAGATTAGTAGGGCACTCCTGTAACTTAACATTTAAAGTCTGGTTTTCACAACCCTTTCAGTAACAATGTCCCAAAAAGCAAAGCATAATCTTTAGGAGTGTTCTTTGGCACCCCAATATAGAGGTAATGGAAATAAGGTTCCATCTAGTAGCAAGTAGATTATGTACTTGTTGGGATAAATGCTAGGTAAGAGCTAAACTAAGATGAACAAATCCTTCCAGAAACCAGTGTTATAGGGGAGAGTACAACCCAGAAGTATTATTTCTATATCTTTAAAGTAAATATCCCTTTATAAAAAACTTGTCAGGTATTAAGTACTTAAATGAAACTGGGACACTAGTCACTGGAATCTAATAATGAGCACATGGCCAGTGGAGTCTCCCCAGCTTTTAGCAGTAAAGAGATAAAAAGACAACCTAGAACCTTGAGGAGCAGATGTAGCCATCCTGGCTTTGGGAGGGTGAACCAGAGTGTATATTCTAGAGCCTCTTTGGAAAATCTGTGGCACATGTGCACAGCTGGCACTCAGGAAGCTGCTACATTCCTCCTCTTCCCAGTGCCCGAGGACATTTTTTGCTTGCCATGCTCCTCTTTCCAGCCACCCAAGGCATGCACTTTCTTCCTCAACTCTTTTCCATAATGGGGGCTCACAGACAGCTTGAATTTGCCCTCTGGGCACCCGAACTGGAAAAAGGTTTGCCAACCCTCTTCTAGAGTATTTTCCATCATCAAACTCAATTTTAACTATGGTTAGTTATGTATACTGGGGGCATAAGCTGAGTCGGAGTTCACACAGAAGCCATGTACTCAAGGGCAGAATGTCTCCCAGATCATTTAAAAATAACAGCATTCCCACAGTGTAATTATATGATCAAGGACTGACAGAATAATTAGTCTTTCTAGTATCAGAAGGTAACAACTTTTGTAAATTTAATTAGAGCATGTTCTGGTGTTTGTAATACACAGCAAAGGTGCTAAACAAACTAATTGTTAGCACTTTAAAATGATGACAGAACCCTAGGAAGCTAATATCGATGAGATATATTTTTCACTTAGTAAGCAGCAGGGGGTAAAGGGTAAAATCAGTACAATTTATAACTGAATTATGAACATGATTTTCGAGGACAGACAAGACAAAACAGTGTCTCTTTTTAGGAGCCTGTGTACTAGAATGCAGAAAACCTATCAGCTCTGATTTATACTTCCCTTTCAACCTAATTTAGGATGTGCCCCAGAAACCAACGTGGCTCTCAGGAAGTAGACCACTCAAAGCCTTAACTTATCAAATTCCTCAAATTATTCTTGCACTCCTCAAGAACCCCAGACCCTGGTCATAGACTGCCTAGAATAGACCATGACAGCCCATACTTTCAAGATCCTTTGGGCAAGTCATGAATTTTTCCAAAAAAGCACTTAGGAGTAAATTTTAGGGAGAGGACAAACATCCAAAGGTAGAATATTGTCTAATTCCAAGGAGAAAACAGCCAGTGAACAAAAGAAGTTGACAGTTTAGAAGTATCTTTTGTTATATTAGTATTTACTATGTGCTTAGGTAAGGTGCTACTTCTTTGTTATGGGGACATATTGGTTGCAGAAAGGGAAATTAAAAGAACATTTACGTAAAGAGCACCAATAAGCAGTTTGGAAAAACCGTCCCTCATATGATAATGCTTGAAGAGAGGCATCGACTAATCCACTTGTTAGGTAACTGACTCTGAGACAACTGTAATGTGAGGACCTGTTTGAAAGCAGAAGAAATTATATCAATAGTACAGTATGATTTATTAGCTCATTTATATATGACTTCTCAGGCTTTGGAAAGTTGGAACTGAGAAATCATAAATAAAACAAATAAGGATGATGGGATAATTCTACAAGTTTAGTTGGGATCATACCCAATAGAAAGGTAGATTCTTTGAGGTCCACATCATAATTAAGAGATGAAGAGATCTTGATTCTTTTTTAAGCCATTACCTTCCTTCTTAGAATCAATAGTAAGTATTGGTTCCAAGGCAAAAGAGCAGTAAAGGCTAGGTAACTGAGGATAAATGACTTGCCCTGGGTCACACAGCTAGGAAGTATGTCAGGTCAAATTTGAACCCAGTACCTTCTATCTCTAGGTTTGGCTCTCAATCCACTAAGCTACTTAGCTGTTCCAAGGAGACCTTGACTTGAGGTAGTCGAAGCCAGATGTTACCCAATAGAGAGCAAAGATAGAAAACACTGAATGCAGGGGGAAACAGAAGGAACTAGGGACAGAAGACAAGTCAAGAATCACTGCTAATAGAAGACAGAATACTAAAGTTGACCACAATTGAGGCAGGCTTTTCGCTGTGTTATTGAAAGAGGGGTGTTGCTTCTCTGAGAAGTGATTGATTAGAGAAAAGGGAAGTCAGCTGAGAGCTAACTAAACCCAGAGAGGCTCTGCACCTTCTACATGCTCATTGTAGCAAAGCTGAAACTCGGTGATAACTAAAGTGCTGCCAGTTATTTCCTTCTCTCAGCCTGGAGATGAGGACAGAGTTAGGATAGACAGAGGCTCTCAGGAGTTCTACGTTTCCTTTTCCTGAGAAAAAGACCAACTATGCTCATATGTATATATGGAGAGAGACAGAGAGACAGATAAAGAGAAAGGCAGAGATAGTCAGAGACAGATAGCTTGAGAAAGACAGAGATAGAAAGACGGAGAAAGAGACAGAGAGAGAAAGAGAGACAGAGGGAGACAGAGACATACAGAGAAAGACACAGAGAGAAGCAGAAGGACAAAGAAAGACATAGAGAGAGAAAGTGAGTCAGAGAGACAGAGAGAAATAAATAACTAGAGAAACTAGTAGCGAGGTATATTACTAGAAAATTATATGTGCTCTATACTTTAGAACAGGGGTCGGCAACGTTTTTGGCCATGAGAGCCATTAACGCCACATTTTTTAAAATGTAATTTCGTGAGAGCCGTACAGGGCTCACAGTACATGCTCCTGTAACAGCGCCTGAAAAAAAATTGACTTTATGGCTCCTGCAGAAAGAGCCATATCTGGCCCTCAAAAGAGCCAGATATGGCTCGAGAGCCATACGTTGCCGACCCCTTTTCTAGACCATGATGTTCTTGATATCTTTGGGGAATGGCCATACTGAACTGTTTTCTGTAACTATGTTTTCACATCTACCTGGCCCCCTGCTCCATGGATACTTTGTGCATTGATTGGAGTGTGTTGATCCCCCTCTTGCTCTCTGATGAGTAAATATTTTATATTTAAGAGTCAGTGGCGTGGGAAGCAGATGGGTGACTCAATGGATTGAGGGCCATGCCTGGAGACAGAAGGCCCTGGGTTCAAATCTGTACTTAGTCCCTTCTTAGCTATTCGACCCTGGACAAGTTATTTAACCCTTATTGCATATCCCTTACTGCTCTTCTGCCTTGGAACCAATATGTTATATTGATTCTAAGATAGAAAGTAAGAGTTTAAAGAAAAGTTAATAGTGCCATTGTCACTGATTTTGTATGAATGGAAAGTGTACCAATGCTTAGGAACTATCATAGTTGCCAGAGTTATTTCTAGGACCCTGACAGTAGTTTCTTGGGTATGACTATGGGATTTCCCTTTTTCTCTGGACACACCATACACACACACCCCACCCCCTCCATTTCAGCCAGCATATTTGTAGATTGGAAATGTGTGAGTCAGGCAAGAAAAACAGAGGAAGATTCAGTTACTATGTGAAGTGTCATAATTGTGGGCCACATTGCCTGTATGAGTGGGTTTGAGGCCACACTAGACTAGATTGATTATATAAATCACCCATAATTAGTACTATTGATTTAAATTAACTCAGGGAGTTAGTCTTAAAATAAATTATGTTAAATAAAAGGGTAGATAAAGTCATTCTCTCAAAGAAACTGAAGTTGGTATGATTTTTCTCAAGCTTATTCGACTTAATGTTGGAAAGTAGCCTATTGACATATTAGGTTATGTAGGTAATTCTGGTGTTTAGCCAAGTGTCTAACACATAGTAGGCACTTGATAAATATTTCTTGATTAATTGTTAGATTACTTAATTACTCATTGTCATCCATCTGAGCTGCTAATATTTATTACAACTAAGTTCTCTGTTTTAGGCTGCCTTTGGTCAATAATTAGTGGGGAAATGTATGCTTCTGGAAACTCTTTACTAAACAAAGAGGTCAGCAAATGATTCTCAGAAAGAAGTTTCGAAGACATCTTCCCGATATATGTACTTTTGGTATCTTTGCTCAATGAAATTCTTACCACGAGATGCTGAGAATTTGTATTTTTCCTTCCAGAAAAACCAAGGCAGAGTTCCAGCTCTCAATATAGAGTTCACCACTGAAATGATTCTCTACTTTAAATATAACTTTTTGCCAGTCATGCAAATTGTGTTGCAATCTATATAGAAGTACCAAAATTTTTAATGGAGAGGACAAGTGTCTTTAATTGTCCATTATTTCTTGCAATCATGAAGAAACTATAAACCAATGAAGTCAACTGCTTAGCAAAAACTAGAGGAGGAAAATCAAGCAAGAACATTAATCGACAAATATTTATTGAGAGTCCTTCCTTCGTGCCTGGAACGACACTAGTTCATAATACAATTCAAATGTAGGTCTTCCACAGTAAAGAAGAAATATGGTTCTATTAAAGACATTTTCTCTGTCACACTAAGCCAAATTATACTGTTGGGCTCTGTTTCATTAGTACATGGTTCAAAAGGGAAATAAAACCTAACCACATCATAAGCTATTAACATTCTTTAGCTTAGACATAAAAACAGAGCATGAGCCAGACTCCCATAGCTAACAATGATGGTTGGCTAGATGATATCCATTTCAGAAGAGCAATACAAACCCCTCACTATTTTTTTCCCCTTTTCCAAAGGTCACTCAGCTAGCATAACCTGGAAGACATTAATAGGCTGGTATCTAAAAAGGCTCTCAAACCTCTTACCTGTCTTTATTTTTTCCCCTCTATTTGTAAACCCCATAGGAATAGAGTAGCAAAAAAAAAAAATCAGTGTCAGAATAACAATAACGCTGATGTGTTAATGGTCTTAGAAGCAGAGCAATGGGAATTATTCCTAATTAGCAAATGAAACAAAAAAGTCTGTACTGTCACTGCATGTTGGTGACTCATCCAAGATGAACTTGAGCCCAACTGTGTAGCTGGTCTGTTTCAGTCTCTCTCTCCCCAAAGATTCAGAATCTGCTTCTGGAGGATAAAGTTGACATCTGCTGCTAAATATGTATGTCGCACAGGTGTCTCATCGTTGTAAACTCCACATCTGTTGTCACTTGGGATGTGCAATCTTCTCATCGTAGGTAAATAATTCAGGCTAAAGCTGCTATTGAAAATCTGTAGGCACTGATGGCTAATATTTAAAAATAAAATCTGAGGGGCAACTTTCTATTAACATAAAGTTGTAGCTGTCCAAAAACAACAAAAGATATCATTTCGAAACACATGATCTCTATTCACCTTCACTATTCTGATATTTACCCCCTTCTTAACCCAAACCTAGACACCTTCATCATTATAAATAGAAATACTTTTCTTCACAAGCACTGATAGGTTCCGCTGGGTCATTCCAAATGTTTCCTGAAAAGATTTATTTCCCTCATTGGTACTTTCTAACATAGTTCTCTCCACTCTTATTATTTATTTATAATCATTGTTGATTTCGTTGTTATTTAGGCACTATTAAGTTACATGAAGGAATCAGCCAGAGTTAAAGGCATGATGTATGCTGAAGTTGTAATGGAGTATTTTGGAAATATATTTTCCAACTCAAGAACATACCTTCCCACAGAGATTATTTAACACCTTCCTGCCAAGGCTTTCTCAACTATGCCATGCTGTATATTCCTTGGCCTAAGATTGAGGGAAGCTGTAGACATGTAAACATCTTATTTTAAGGTCTTTTTTGGAATTTCAGTAACTGACTACCTTGAGATAGGGTCCAAGAGGAACCAATCACATTCTACATTCTTCCCAGTCACAAAAAACGACCCTAACAATATGCCAGTGTGAATATTTCTCTCTTAATAGAAAACAAAAATCTGTTTTCCACATTTTCCCCAGTAAGGTGTATTACTAGATGTATCACTGGGGTCTGAGTTAATCCACTTAGAATTTTTGAAATTCAGAGCAAGGCTATATCATTTATTCTAATGTGACCATATAGCTTTAGAGGTAGGCAGCTTCCACATAAAGTAATCTGCTGATTATTGCTAGTAGGCATATCAGGAGCCAGCAAACTCTAATTTGCATGAATACCAGCTGCATAACAACTTATCAGAAAACCCAGAGAGCAGGGTCGAGAAAAACCCCTTCCTTAATTATAAAGATGTGTATGCTGGAGCAAATCGGCATTCGTACGGAAGAGCATACTCTGATAATAAGCTAATATTATTAAGATTCATTACATATTCCTCCTGTGCATACCAATGCCTTTTAGTGATAATACATTAGATCTCAGACACCAAGTATGCATGGATAAATCCACAGAGACTGGGAAGAGGTTCAGCAAGGGAAGCCTGGAGATGTCCTAATAACAGTTTGCAAGGTTTTAGAAATCACACTTTCAGTGATTATGAATACTAATTCCAAATTTATGTCAAATGAGTTTTGACCAATTACTTTTTGTTATAAAACTCAATGTGGAATTTCAGGAACTATCTTCTTTATTTTAGAGAGGGTATACAAAAGGGAAAAGAAGCAAAATTAAGAAAGAAAAATAAATTGAATATCATTCCAATCAACTGTAGTCTTTTTTTCTTTTTCCCTGATGGGAATTATTTTCTCCATTCTTCTGCAATACATTGACCATACCAAAAGTCTCATGATACTGGAAAAGAATTAAGGTTATTTAATCACAATCACATTATATATCTGTATAATGTTATTTGCATAAATATTTCATTTGTAGTTCCCCCAAAACTGGTGTTCAGAGGGATATGTGTTAGCCTTGGAAATAGCATGTATGTACTTGGAAAAAATTGCCTCAATTATTCCATTTGAATCAATCTGCTTATCCTCATTAGCAGAAAGGAGATTTTTGAATAGTATTTACTTTTGCCGTATGATAACATGGAGATGAACCTGCATTCTTAGCAGTTATACCAATGAAGCATAAATTTTTCATTATATTTTAAAATATATGGAGTTCCTATTTACTGACTTGGGAAACATAAGAATCAGATATCTCTGTATTGTCACATCATTATTAGATTAGAGCAAAATTGAAATCTATGCCAAGTTAAAAGAAAAGATGCCCATAAGAAGTTATATCTGATTACAGCAGCTCTAAATAGCCCTAACTATTTAAACAAGTTTTAGGTTCTTGAAGGCAGAAAAATGCCAAAATAAAGACTACAAATATTACTATTTATTAAAGTAGTTGAGCCAATTCAGAAAAGTCACTTTACTGAGAGAAAAGAAAGAGCCCAGAAACTGCTTTAGTTAGAAAAAATTCATCTCTTTATTAATATATGGTAGATCAGGGTGATACTGGTTTGGGAAAAGAATTCAATTTCAAATTATTACAGGGGAAGTTGTAAAAGATTGGAACTAGTACAATCTCAGTAAAAGTAATAGAGAATTGAAAGGAAACAGGCCTGCAGAAAGCTTTGTATGACATCCTGTTACACCAAATCATCCTGAGAGCATCTGCAGATGAAACTGCAAGGACAACAAATAGATGTCAAATGAAACAGACTTTCTGACACTTTTATGTTGACCTATTCTCATCATAAAAATTATTAAACTCCTCCATTTGGACTCTACATCGGAATCCAATTCAGCTTGGTATCTGTGATATATGATCCTAAGAGAAAAAAAAAGTGGCAATAAAACTTGAAATAAGGTCAGAAAGAGCAGCTAGAAGTGATCAAGAATAGCTAGAAGAAATTAGTAAGTAAAAGCAATTGGGGATTGATTTTTAAAACCTCTCAAAGAAGAGTCTTCAAAAGTCTTTCAGAGTTTTACAATTTTGTCCAAAGACATTTCCTATGAAGATATTATTTGTGAAAATAAAAGATTTGAAGCCTTTGCTCTATAACCATTAATAATTCCCTAGTCTTACTAAGATTGTGAAGTATAAGAGTTTAAAAATTCTATTTTATCTATTGTTGATTGGCTACAAGAAAGCCTTTATCCTTGTAGGAAAAAAAAAATCTGCTATGTAGGCTTTCCCCTAGCCACACATTTGTCTTCTTTACATATATTTAAATTATGTAAGATTTTATCACATATGACTATTGGCATACATTTTGTTCATCAATCCACATAGTATTAATATCAAGCAAAACATAACAGAGAATTTATATGATCAGAGATATTTGCCATTGTCATAGAGAATGTCCTTCACAAAATCCCAATAAAAGAAGCATTCCCTCTTGAGAAAAAGTTTAGTTGTTCTTTTTTTTAAAAATGAATGGTATTGGGGGCAGCTGGGTAACTCAGTGGATTGAGAACCAGGCCTAGAGATGGGAGGTCCTAGGTTCAAATCTGGCCTCAGACACTTCCTAGCTGTGTGACACTGGGCAAGTCACTTGACCCCCATTACCTAGCCCTTACCACTCTTCTGCCTTGGAACCAATACACAGTATTGGCTCCAAGACAAAAGGTGAGGGTTTAATTAAAAAAATTTTTTTTAATGAATGGTATTGTACTTTCTTTCCAGACCCTCCCCCTTTCATTATTTGTCTATTTCTGTGGCATGGAAAGCTACATTTCCTGCCATTCAGATTACAACCTCAGGGTCATCCTATCCTTTTCATTCTCACACACCTCACAAATCTTTTTGATTGCCAAGTCTGGTTGATTCCACCTTGTCAGTTCATTCCTTGCCCTGTGTCTTCCTCTCCACTCAAACAGCCACCACCAAGTTTAGGGGCTCATTTACTACTTACTTAGACTATTGCAATAGCCAACTAATTGGCTTCACTGACCAAGTTTCTTCCCTTTCCATCCCATCTTCTCTACAGAGCCAAGTGACTGATGTTCCTAAAGCATAGGTTTGATCATGATCAGTCATTTCAGTAGTGTCTGACTTTTCATGATCTAATTTAGAATTTTCTTGGCAAAGGAACAATTTGTCATTTCCATCTCCAGCTTATTTTGCAAATGAGAAAAGTGAGGCAGATTTGTGAATTTCCCAGGGTGAAAAAACTAATAAGTGTCTGAGATAGATTCTGAACTCAAGACATTCTGATTCCATGTCCATCATTGTATCCACCTGGCTACTTCTTCAACAGGAGTAAAGTATTTATTTAAAGAACTTTCTCTAAGCTTTTAGAGCAAATATTCTTAATCTGGATACACACATATACACACATATATCATTATATTAACATAATAACTATAATTGGCTTCTTTTAAAATCCTATGTAGTTTATGCATTTTAATTTGAGAAGAAATCCACAAGTTCCACTAAATGGTCAAAGAGGTCCATTATTCAAAAAAAAGGTAATAATGCCTGATTTGAAGGAATCTATTTCTGTTTAAGCAGGTAGCTTTCATTTGTCATATAGGCATTTATTGCCAAAATACTTTAATTTAATAAAAAATTATTTGCTTTATTGAATTTTGTTTTATTTGAATTTGGATGCACTTTTTGTGGATATTTTGAAATTAGAAATGGGTTTCTTCCCTTGAAGAAACTTCCCTCAACAAATGATTCCTAACTGGTAAAATGAAGTCATTGAGCTAGGTGAGGTATTAATATTTCTTTTAGCTCTAAGACTATTTTATCCTACTTTGAAAAATTTTGCTGATAAAATTTTTATATGATATTTTTATAATTGCAGCTCTCACTAAATAGTTCATTTTTTTCTGAAAGGTACTTCTCTATTGCTATCTTTCATCTATCCTGTAGCAACTTTGATCAAACCATAGAAATTCTCTTATCTCCATGCTAGCATGCATACTCCATTTTTTGTGTTTTACCTAGACTGTACATGTACCAGAACTGGGAAATGATGTCACTCTTCATCAATAGTTGCTACTATCCAACAAAGTAGATTGTGCACCTACACCTTGTAGGAGATAGAGCACTAGGGCTTGGAGTCAATAAGACGAGTTAAAAATCCAAACTCAGATACTTACTAGCTGTATGGCCCTGGGTAAATCACTTAACCCTTGTTTTTCTCATGTGTAAAATGAGCTAGAGAAGGAAAAGGCAAACTTTTCCAGTATCTTTGCCAAGAAAAATAAACAATCATAAAGAGTCAGATATAAAGTGAACAACAAAGTAGATCAGGTTGAACATTTATTATTAGATGCTCAATGAGCATATGAATTTTTAATTATTCACCTACAAATACTCAGTTGCAACAATGTTACTGGGCTCCTTGGCTCCTCTAGAAAATTATTTTTATTCACATTTAATAAGCAATAAGGAGTAATATTTAGGAGACTTTTAGGAGTTTTTTATCTTTGTATTTAGGTTTTACAGCTTCCCCAATCTTAATCATGAGTTAATATTCCTGGAACCCATGAGTTAGTTTGAACCATTTCTCATCTTCCAGCATGTATATTAGGTAATAAGAAAAATGGTGTTACATTTTGTACTGCTATAATGTATTTTGGTTTTTATATATTTCCATAGGATTGTGAAATCATAGTGGTTGATGAAAAGTTATGAGGGTAATTTTTCCCATGCAAAAGAAACCAATTCTTCAATATCTATTCTGTGCAAGGAAACTTGAGTGTCCAGAGAGTTATTTTTGAAATCAGGAAAATCTGGATTTAAGTTCTGTTTCTAACATATGTTAGCTGTGTAGCCATAAGCAAATTACTTTACACGAGTGCCCCAACCAACTCTTTAAGAGTATGAGTTACAGGTAAATTTAAGTTATGTCAGTAGAGGGGCTTTTTCTAGGAATTTTCAAGACTCACCTCCCCAAAAATAAATTCTGCTAAATCAAAATTCTACATATAGCAAAGACATATATACTAGAGGAAGGAGGCAGGTTGGAGGGGGTGGACAATAAGGAGAAAAGGCAAAATATTGTATCAATCAAAAGTGCCCACTAACTAGCACTTCCTCACTGTGGCAACAGAAAGATAATGGATGTCCATAGTAACGACTAAGCCTTACTTTAATCATTTCCAGAATAACTCCCTTTTTTTAAGAGAATAGCTTTTAATATTAAGTATCAATTCTACATTTTAATATTTTACCAATTTGTCATGCATATGTAGCATTTACATTTTTCTCTCTATCAGAGTACTTAATTGACCAGAACATTCCATTCCCTAGCATGATTAGATAACAAAACATATTTAGGAATTCCCCCTACTGAAGAAATGCCAAAACACTCTCATTCCATTCTTTCATCTATAAAACAGTGGTAACAATTTTAATTTTTCCCATAGAACTTAAATTACAGCTTGGGTGCAATGATGAGCAAGAGCTCATATCTCATACATTGTTTTGGTTTCTCTAAAACTTAGATAATATTATCCAAATTCTTGCTCCACAAAAGTATTTCAGGGTCATATAACACTGACATTTTTAGTTAGTAGTAGCTGAAAAATATATATTTTTTTGCTAATCACCCAAAGAATGATAAAATTATTCATTATAAATCACCATTAAGTATGTATTCCGCTAGCCTTTATCAAAAGGAAAAAAACAAGGAAAATAGATATAACACATTTAATTGTTAATAGTTTAGAGCAGAAAATCCATCCATGCAGTAACCAAATAATGTTCACTAAATGATTTTATGTAGTTCTAACTTATTTTTCTGAAAGCAATATTGTTATAAGAAAAAAAAAATTTTGTGAAGTTTGATTGAAGAAATTTCCAAATGGCCAACTATCAACATCCCAGCACAGCATGGTGTCTAACTTTCATCATCCTTTTTTCATGAGGTGAGAAAAGTTAGGAGACATTTCAAGAGAACTATGAAAAACATGATTTTTAAAAAATAGTTCAACATAATTGAAGCAAATATATAATGCAATGAATAAAAAGAAGCACATCCCATGCTATAAATAGCATTAACCCTGGGGACTTCCCTGAAATCACCAGTATTGGTATTTGGATCCTTCCTTATTCCTTTCTATGTCCTTTGCCCCAATCCCTGGGTTGCCTAATAAACTGCTCTCATTCTGACTTCCACCCATTGCACTAGTCTATCCTGTTCTGTCTGCACCAGGCTGCAATTTGTCCCTCAACATTAAATCTGTTACCTTTTTTCCCTGTCCTAACATATAAAACACCAATTCAATCACAGAAACTTTAAGGCATTTTTTAGAAAGAATACAATTTATTACAATAATTCTTACTACAGAGGAACATATTTTTGAAAAGAATACCTGACCTGTCCAAAGGAATGACTCTTTAATGAGGAAACTCCAGCAGAGGTATATTGGGGAGATGTATTCCTGGAACAATTTTAAATCCTAATAAATGGGCAACCATTTCTTCTGCCCACTGGGAGGATTTTCCTTGATGGAGTGTTGGGCCTGGAGTCAGGAAGGCTCCTCTTCCTAAGTTCAAATCTGACTTTGGACATTTACTAGCTACATGATCCTAGACAAGTTGTTTAACACTATTTGTCTCAGTTTCTTCATCTGTAAAATGAGCTGGAGAAGAAAATGGCAAAACAATCCAGTATCTTTGCCAAGAAAACCCCAAATGGGGTCAAGAAGATTTGGGCACAACTGAACAGCAATTTTTTTTGTAGTTGTTTTTTCCCCTTCACTGGCTTTACCTAAAACTCTCAATAAATCAGGATTCCTGAGAAGGTTAGTCTAATTGGTGTTTGATGGACATTTTCTGTCCTTTGACTCTATGAACACTTCTATTTCCCTCCTCTTTGCAACAACTTTATTTATTTATTTATTTTTTAAATCCTTACCTTCCATCTTGGAATCAATCCTGTATGTATTGGTTCCAAGGCAGAAGAGTTGGTAAGGGCTAAGCGATGGAGGTTACATGACTTGCCCAGGGTCACACAGCTGGGAAGTATCTGAGGTCAGATTTGAACTTAGGACCTCCAGTCTCTAGGCCTGACTCTCAAACCACTGAGTTTGCAACAACTTTAATACGAGACTCTGTCCTAGCCACCACATTGATCCTTAGCATCAAGTTGCTCAGTCAGAGTTTTTACATGCTCATGATTATTCAAAGACTGACTAATTTTCTAAATGCATTAACCAGCATCCACTATGTTTTTCAGCTGTTGTTATATTGGCTCCTGAATTATTTCAGTTTGGCATTACAGAGATAATCTGTTGCTAATGCAGCCTTGTGTATTTACAGTATTAGAATTACCATCTTCGTTATTTTTTCATTACTAATGTATTTTCAGAGCCCGCTTCATTACCATGGGTATTGTTTCATTATTTACATTGTGAATGCTATTATCTGTGAGTCTGACAGTAGCAGCATTTTGAGATAATTCTCTTCCAGCGGAGTCATTATCTAAATATGGATCATCCTTGTCGTGTTCATATAAATTATTGTCTAATTCTCCAGCTTCTTCTTCTGGCTTCTCATTAAGATACTCTGAGCTTATAGGAAAAAATGGAATGTCACCTGCCTTCATTTGAAGGGTCGAAGGTATACAAAGGGCCTGAAAGATGGGGAATATCAAGCTTAGCCATGAAAGTTTTCCCTTTGAAAATAATGGAAAATGCATGCATGCATCATCTGAAATATGAATTTACCTTAACAAAAATAACCTTCAAGTTAAAATATTAGTTAGCTTTTCAGGATTTTTTATCACAAAACAGCAGAGCAAAGTAAAGTATAATAATCAGTTTATATTTCCAGAATGTTAGTTGAACCATAGGAACAAAATCACACAGTAAAGAAAGTTTTCAATAAGATGGCTGCAGAGTAATTACTCATAACAGTTTAAATGGTGTCTGTAGATTACTAGCTAACAGAACCAGTACTGTCAATCGCATCAAACTTACCCATATTAACTACTGCCTTGGTCAATCAAAAGCACTCAATAAATGTGAATTATTTACTGATGGTCCCTAATGCCTAGAACATTCATTCTTTATTTCTGCTTCTCTGGCTAACCTCAAGTCCTAGCAAAAATCCTAATTTCTATAGGAAGCCTTTCCCAGTTCCTCTTAATTCTAGTGCTTTCCCTCCATCTATCATTTCTAATCTATCCTGTATATAGTTGTTTATGTTTTGTCCCCACCATTAGACTATATGCCCCTTAAGAGCTTGGACTATCTTTTACCTCTCTTTGTATCTACAGCACTTAGCATGGTGCCTGGTACATTATAGGCACTTAATAAATGTGTGTTCACTGACTGAATTAAATGAATGAATGAATGAATGAATGAATATTAGAGGTAGCAAATTTCCCCTTCTCATAGATATACAAATTAGGGGTATTTGTGTATTTTCCTACTGGTCTTCCTCAAGGTCAAGGTAAGGGTCTAAAATCCAAGGTAATTATACAAACTCAGACTTAACTTCTATGAGTCTGGTTTGCTCAAGTTCTAGATTGTTGACCATTCAATCATTAGTGTCACAAGGCTCTAGAATATGTGGGGAAGACTTCTGAGTTGAGAGGTTAGGGAAAAGGAAAAAGATAGTCTTCAACCTCAGAGAATTTTGAAGAGGATCTTACAGAATAAACTCTCACTCTACCTATCTCTCAGCCAACATAAGAGGAAGGTACCCACATTATCCCTTTGGATACAAGTTTATTCAGCCAAGCTCTGGGGAAACTCATGAAAATTGTCTCATGACAAAAAGTAAGAAGCATTTATATGATCTCTATTCTATTGAGCTTAGATTCTCCTATTCCACATTTCTCAAGTTCCCCAAAATTATCCCTCTTGCCCCTTCCACCCCATCACTAGACAGTAAAAAGTCTAAGGGCTCCAGACAAGGAAGCCATTGGCTCAGACTATGAGAACTAGTATGAGGGAATGAATTGGAACACTGAAGTGAAAAAGGACAGCAATTGGAATCTACAGAACCAAAACAGAGTTAAACTAGGGATAATTAGAGACCCAAGTTGGAAGAGAATGTCAAACCAAGATCAAAAGGGTTCTGTGAACAGTTATAAATGGAAGTAAGGGGATGAAGGGCAAAGGAGGAATCCTTGTTAGAGAACAAGATTAGAGGCAAATATTTAAGAAATCCAGGAAAAAATGAAACCTGCCTTCTTTCTGTGGACATGTGTATATGTGGAAATTTCTGATAACCCCACCTGCAGTGCCTTCCTTTTTAAGATGAATTTGTATCTAACTAGTATGAATTGTAAGGGGGTAAAAAGGGGCTTTGATTGGGTGAATATTAAAAGGCTTGATCACCAGAAAATTGAATAATTATCAATCCCCAATTAAAGAATAACCTCAAGTCAAAATGACTTTTATGGAAGTTTATTTACAAATGTGAAGAGGAAGAGGAAATAAGGAAATGAGAGAGAGGGTAAGAAAAGATAAGTAATCTAACACACTAGGTAATTTGCTCCAATCCCCTAGTTTAATCCAGGCAGATCTAATTAACTCTCAGCTGAGGGAGGAAGCAAAAGCTACAGTCGCAGAGTCTCTATTGAAAGGGAAGTTCCTTAAGAGAAGTTCAGGAAGATTCAGTCTCTACACTTACTATGTGGAATTCCAAAGACAAGATTTAAGAACAGTCTCACCAAGGTCTCAGGGTCCCAGGTCCAGAGCTCTTCCAAGTCCCCATCACAAACCAGAAGAACCCAGCTGAACCCGCTGAGCTCTTTTTTAAAGGGGCTTCTTTTGCATTACTTCCTGTGCCTTCCTCTTAGTTTATGTGTCCAATTACAACAGACACTTTTCTTAGGACTGCCCAGAAGGCAGTCAGTAAATTTTGATTTGTCACTCACTCTAGCACATGTGGGTCACAGACCTTCCAACTTGTGAGTTAAGTGGAGATGTTTTCACCTTTGGTGATTAAATCTAAAGATGGGCAGGGTAGATTTAATCTCATTATCACAGAATCTTGTATGTACATAGTAATTTACATGTTGTCTTCCCCATTAATATAAGAGATCATTGAAGATGAGAAATGTTTTTATCTTCCTTTGTCCTCCAGAGTTTAATACAGTGTCTGACACATAGTAAATATATAGTAAATGATTAATGAGTAATTGACTCCTAAGAAAAAAATTATTCTTCCAAAAGAATTGCTCATCTCAAAATAATAATATATTCCAATATTTTTCTAATAAGCTTGAAAACATTTGGTTAGTTTTTAATTCATAAAGATACCAATATAACCACCCCAATTCTAAGCAAGGGCTAGAACAAGCCTTCAGTCACCTGTCATTCTGTCTTATATTGAGTTTTACTGTTCTCTGAGATTCAGCAAACTTTAAAGAGATTTCTTTTCTCAGTTGAGGTAAGCTAAGGCTGAATTCCATAATCTATGAAGCTTCTAGACAAGAACTTAAAACCTGGAGGATACATTCTTCTTTTTTCTAAAGGTTAGTGTGAATACCATAAGGCAGTTTATTCTTATCAATCAAAAAAAGTATAAAGGTTCAGACTTCAAGAATCAAGAATCATAAAATATTCATTGTTTCTTTGGCTGAATTAATAGTTCCGAATAACCAAGCCTTACAAAATCTTTTTTCCCCTGTAGTATATTTTTTTTAACTAAAGTCTTTTCTACAGTAAAGCAGCCAGTGGACCATGGGTTGACCTGAATATATCAATCTCAATGAAAGAGGACATAAATCTCTGAAGTCAAAAAAGGTGAACTTCAGACAGCAGCTCTCCAATGATATATTGTAATTTAGGATCAGACACCAGGTCAGCTAGATGATGTAGTGGATAGAGTGCCAGATCTGAAGTCAGGAAGATTCATTTTTCTGAGTTCAAATCTGGTTTTAGATATTTAGTAGCTGTATGACCTTGAACAAGTCGCTTGACCCTATTTACCCCAGTTCCTCACACATAAAATGAGTTGCATAAAGACACAACAACAGTAAAAGTATATAGAATGCTTGTTTGAAAACAGGAGATTTGGTTTGGAATCAAATTTACAAGCTAAATTGCCATGAGGATTCCAAACCAAATCTCCTGTTTCCAAACAAGCATTCCATGCTGCAGGGTTTAATATCATTTCTAAGATAGAAGAGTGGTAACTGGATTTAATTGACTTGCCCATGGTCACAGAACTAGGAAATGTATGAATCCAGATTTGAATACAGGTCCTTCTGACTCTAGGCCAAGTGCCAACTAGTTGCCCCATCAGGCTTTACTAGTGAGAAAAAATATTTTTATTAACTTGAAAGTATTGTTTTATCATGAGCTATTATTGACAAATAAAATGTTTAATTCAAAACGTCTCTCTTCTTCTGTTTTTAGCCTTCACCAAGCAAAAAAGTATCCTAGAAACCAGGCAAGTTAGTCTTTTGGCTTCTTGACAGCCAATTAGACTTTCAGGATTGTAGGTAATAAGTTTTTATTAAGTGATTATTGTGTGTCAGGCTCTTTGCTAAGCACTGGAGATACAAATACAAGCACAGAGAAAGATGGCAGCTACCCTCAAGGGGCTTACATTTTAAAGGAAAAAAAAAGACAATGCAAAAAAGGTAGGTGAAAAGGAAATTAGGGAGGGGGAGAATATACTAACCCAAGGTCCTGGTGATGAAGTCCAAAGAGTGAGAATCACAACTAAGAAAAGAATGAAGCATAACTGGACTGGAACTGTCCCCAAAATGGAGGTCACAAAAGGAAATTACCAATGAGTGAAAGAAGGCACTATGATGGAGGGATATTATAGGGTTAGAAAGTCCCAGACACTTTGGGAAGTTCCAAGAAGAGAGAGAGATCTGGAGAAATTCCCCAAAGGTAGATGAAACAGAGTCAAAATAAAGGCAGAAAATTTCTTCTATGAAGGCTCCCCCCTCCAAGTTCCTTTTACGTTTGCTGCCTGTACCAGACATGAGCTCTTTAGTATATACTGGCATCCTCTTGGAAGGTCTTTCTTGATTGCCTCCTCATGTCACAGATATAACATTGGATTCTTGAAGATTATGGCCAGTGAAATCCATTCTGCAGCATCTTGCCCAACTGGGACCTGGCACCTGTGTCTTTTGTTCAAGGACTACCCTGGTTGAGCATGGAAAGTCGCTTTACTGGAATGCTGCCTTTCAGATGATGAATTTATTCAACCACAGCAATTCAGAGTGGACTGTGACCTACATCAATGTTTGGAGTTTTCACACCAGTAAAAAAAAATCAGTTTCCTGCAATATTGAATAATCTAACATCATAGAATCATCCAGGTACACACATGCATATTATCTCCTTTCCTAATTCACAGAATCATACAATCTTACAGTTACACGGACTTCAGAAGTCACTTAGTATGTCCTCTACTGGAAGGAAACTGCCAACTTCCATTTCCCTCATAAAAGATCACCCAGTTTTTTGGCAGTATCTGGCACAGAGATTTGCATTTTACATTTAATAAATGTTTTATGAATTGAATTGACTAGTTTAAATACCTCTAGGGATAAAGAACTGAATTTTGGAGGGCAATCTTGCAGAATGACAGAGGATAAATGGGAGACCTGGGATCAAATCTTGGCTAAAACACTTACTAGCTGGGTGATCTTGGGCAAGTAAAAAAAGTTCCATGACCTCAGTTTCCTTGTCTGCAAGATAAGAACAATTACAATAACATCTGCCTCACAGGGTAGTAATGTAGATTAATTAAGATAATATTTTGCAAAATATTTCACATACTGTTCTGATTGGATATGTAAACTAAGGGGAAGGAACAGGAAGTGATGCAAAAGAAGCACTTTTAAAAGAGAGTGACAACTTCCTGTAACTCTCTTCTTGTTCGTGTCTTGGACCTGAAGAAGCTCTGGCTGTCTGGCTGGGACTTTGGACATGGTGAGACTGTTCTTAAATCTCTCCCTTAGAAACTACCCAAGGTGAGTGTAAAGACTGATTTTTACTGGATTAACTGAAGGAACTTTCTTTTCAAGAGAGACCTTGTGACTAAAGCTTTTGCTTCATTCATCCCTGACCTTCCACCTTTAGCCCTCAGGTCTCAGCCAGCTCAAGGCTGAACCTTCTCCGACTGAGGACTAGTTAGTCCTGCCTGGGTTGAGCCAGGGGCTGGAGCAAATTATTTAGTGCATTAGATTAATTATCTTATCTTATCCTCTCTCTAATTTTCTTACTTTCTCTCTCTCTCCTCATTTTTAAACAAACTACCATAAAAATAATTTTGACTTGAGGTTTCTCATTAGGAATTGATATTTATTCAATTCCTTGGTGACCAGACCTTTTAATATTCATCCAACAAATACACCTTTTTACCTCTTATAATACTCATTCAGTGTCATACCTATCAAACTACCAAGAAATTTTTTTATTGAATTAAATTCATTTGGAAGATAAAAAAAATCAAGAATATTAAGGGCAATAATGAAAAAAAATGTGAAGGAAGGGGGCCTAGCAGTACCAGATCTTAAACTGTACTATAAAGCAGCAGTCATCAAAACAATATGGTACTCACCCAAGCGCAATTATCAATAATATGGTCTTGATAGATGACACATGAAGAAACCAGTGGAAATATGCATTGGCTATGGGGGGAGGGGAGGAGCAAGGTTTGGGGGATGTGGAGGGAAGAGTAAGAATATGAATCATATAACCATGGAAAATGTTTTTCTAAAAAAAAATAAAAAAAAACCACAATATGGTACTGGCTAAAAGACAGAAGGGAGGATCAATGGAATAGACTTGGGGTAAATATCCTCAGCAAGATAGTATATGATAAACCCAAAGATCCCAGCTTTGGAGACAAGAACCCACTGTTTGACAAAAACTTCTGGGAAAGCTGGAAAACAGTATGGGAGAGATCAGGTCTAGATCAACATCTCACACCTTTTACCAAGATAAACTCAGAATGAGTGAATGACTTGAATATGAAGAATGAATAATAAGTAAATTGGGTGAATATACAATAGCATATCTGTCAGATCTATGGGAAAGAAAAGAATTTAGGAACAAGTTAGAAATAAAGAATATCACAAAATATAAAATGAATAATTTTGATTACATTAAATTAAAGGAGTTTTGTACAAACCAACCCCATGCAACCAAAATTAGAAGGGAATAAACAAATTGGGAAAAAAAATCTTTATAATGAAGACCTCTGACAAAGGTCTAATTTCTCAAATATATAAGGAACTAAATCAATAGTACAAAAAAAATCAAGCCATCCCCCAATTAATAAATGAACAAGGGATATGAATAGACAGTTTTCAGATAAAGAAATCAAAACTATCAATAAGCACACAAAAAAGTGTTCTAAATCTCTTATAATTAGAGAAGTGCAAATCAAAACAACTTCGAGGTACAACCTCATTACTTAACAGACTGGCTAATATGACAGCAAAGGAAAGTAATAAATGTTGGAGAGGATGTGGCAAAATTGGGATATTAATGCACTGCTGGTGGAGTTGTGACTTGATCCAACCATTCTGGAAGGCAATTTGGAACGATGCCTAAAGGGCTTTAAATGACTGTCTGCCTTTTGACCCAGCCTTATCACTGCTTGGTCTGTACCCCAAATTGATAATAAGGAAAAGTACTAGTATAAAAATATTTATAGCCACACGCTTTGAGGTGGCAAAAAATTGGAAAATGAGGGGATGCCCTTTGATTAGGGAATGACTGAACAAATTGTAGTATCTGCTGGTGATGGAATACTATTGTGCTAAAAGGAATAATGAACTGGAGGATTCCATGTGAACTGGAACAACCTCCAAGAATTGATGCAGAGTGAAAGGAGCAGAAGCAGGAGAACATCTTATACAGAGGCAAATATATTGTTGCACAGTTTAATGTAATAGACTTCTCTACTAGCAGCAATGCAGTGATCCAGGACAATTCTGAGGAACTTATGAGAAAGAATGCTACCCACATTCAGAGGAAGAACCATGAGAGTAGAAATACAGAAGAAAAAACATTTCCTTGATCACATGGTTCTATAGGGATATGATTAGGGATTTTGACTCTAAATGATCACACTATTGCAAATATTAATACTATGGAAATAGGTCTTGATCATCAATACATGTAAAACCCAGTTGAATTGCTCATTGGCTAAGGGAGGGGGGAGAAAGAATACAAATCATATTACCATGTAAAAATTTTATAAATAAATAAATGGAAAACATTTTGCAAACTTCACAAAATAAAATTGAGTCATCATTATTTCAAAATATAGATGATTCCTTTTTGTATAACTTTATTTATTACAGCATAACAGTACAAAAAGCACTTAAATTCCCAGAATATTCACCTAGGTACTGAGGGAGATATAATATTTAGGAAAGATATGATTCCTCCACTTAAAAACTTTTAGTCCAATAAGGGGGAAGTAGAAGAAAGGGTGATAATACACAATACATGTGTAAAAATGTCACATACCTTTTTATATCTCAAAAATGTAACTTAAATGTTCTATCTTGATACCGTTATCAAGTGAGAATGCCTTTTTGAGATACAGAATCAACCAATCAACCATTCATGAGGGGTAAAGGAAGTGAGAACAGATTCTTTTTTTTAACATTTATTAATATTAATTTTTAACATGGTTACATGATTCATGCTCCTACTTTCCCCTTCACCCCCCGCAATCCCCCCACCCATGGCCGACGCACATTTCCACTACTTTTGTCATGTGTCATTGATCAAGGCCTATTTCCAAATTGTTGGTAGTTGCATTGGTGTGGTAGTTTCGAGTCCACACCCTCAATCATGTCCACCCCAACCCATGCGTTCAAGTAGTTGTTTTTCTTATATGTTTCCTCTCCTGCAGTCCTTCCTCTGAATGTGGGTAGCATTCTTTACCATAAATCCCTCAGAATTGTCCTGGGTCATTGCATTGCTGCTGGTACAGAAGCCCATTACATTCAATTTTACCATAGTATATCAGTCTCTGTGTACAATGTTCTTCTGGCTCTGCTCCTTTCACTCTGCATCAATTCCTGGAGTTCGCCTGGAACTCCTCCAATTTATTATTCCTTTTAGCACAATAGTATTCCATCACCAGCATATACCACAGTTTGTTCAGCCATTCCCCAATTGAAGGACACACCTTCCTTTTCCAGTTTGTTGCCACCACAAAAAGCTCAGCTATAAATATTTTTGTGCAAGTCTGTTTATCTAAGATCTCTTTGGGGTACAAACCCAACAATGGTATGGCTGGATCAAAGGGCAGGCATTCTTTTATAGCCCTTTGAGCATGATTCCAAATTGCCAGCCAGAATAGCTGGATCAGTTCACAACTCCACCAGCAATGCATTAATGTCCCGATTTTGCCACATCCCCTCCAGCATTCATTACTCTCCCCTTCTTTCATTTTAGCCAATCTGCTAGGTGTGAGGTGATACCTCAGAGTTGTTTTGATTTGCATATCTCTAATTATTAGAGATTTGGAACACTTTCTCATGTGCTTATTGATACTTTTGATTTCTTTGCCTGAAAATTGCCTATTCATGTCTCTTGCCCATTTATCAATTGGGGAATGGCTTGATATTTTATACAATTGCTTTAACTCCTTGTATATTTGAGTAATTAGACCCATGTCAGAGTTTTTCGTTATAAAGATTTTTCCCAATTTGTTGTTTCCCTTTTGATTTTGACTACATTGTTTTTGTTTGTACAAAAGCTTTTTAGTTTAATATAATCAAAACCATTTAATTTACATTTTGTAATTTTCCCTAACTCTTGCTTGGTTTTAAAGTCTTTCCTTTCCCAGAGGTCTGACAAGTATACTATTCTGTGTTCACTTAACTTGTTTATAGTTTCCCTCTTTATATTCAAGTCCTTCACCCATTCTGAATTTATCTTGGTGTAGGGTGTGAGATGTTGATCTAGACCTAATTTCTCCCATATTGTTTTCCAAATTTCCCAGCAGTTTTTGTCAAATAGTGGATTCATGTCCCAAAAGTTGGGCTCTTTGGGTTTATCATACACTGTCTTGCTGATGTCATTTACCCCAAGTCTATTCCATTGATCCTCCTCTCTGTCTCTTAGCCAGTACCATATTGTTTTGATGACTGCTGCTTTATAGTATAGTTTAATATCTGGTACTCCTAGGCCCCCTTCCTTCACATTTTTTTTCATTATTTCCCTTGAAATTCTTGATCTTTTGTTATTCCAAATGAAATTTGTTATAGTTTTTTCTAATTCAGTAAAGTTTTTTGGTAGCTTGATAGGTATGGCGCTAAATAGGTAAATTAATTTGTGTAGAATTGTCATTTTTATTATGTTAGCTCGTCCTACCCATGAGCAATCAATGGCTTTCCAATTGTTTAGATCCAGTTTTATTTGTTTGGAAAGTGTTTTGTAGTTGCTTTCATATAATTGCTGTGTTTGTTTTGGTAGATAGATTCCTAAGTATTTTATATTGTCTAGGGTGATTTTTTTTAACATTTATTAATAATCATTTTTAACATGGTTACATGTTTCATGCTCCTATTTTCCCCTTCACCCCCCACACTCCCCCCACCCATGGCCGACGCACTTTTCCACTGGTTTTGTCATGTGTCCTTGATCAAGACCAATTTCC
>NC_058132.1:277957532-277999545 GCF_016433145.1 Gracilinanus agilis | reverse complement strand
GGTTTTTGACTTGCCTGTCCAGGTGCCCTTACTGATTATTATTTTTATCGCATTATGATCTGAGAAGGTTACATTTATTATATCTGCTCTTTTGCATTTGTTTGCCATGATTCTATGCCCTATTACATGGTCAATCTTTGTAAATGTACCATGTGCAGCTGAAAAGAAGGTGTATTCCTTTTTGTCCCTATTTATTTTTCTCCACATATCAATTAGATCTAATTTTTCTAGGACTTCATTCATCTCTCTTACCTCTTTCTTATTTATTTTCTGGTTTGATTTATCTAGATCTGAAAGAGGAATATTTAGATCTCCCACTATTATGGTTTTACTATCTATTTCCTTCTTGAGCTCTGCCAGTTTCTCCTTTAAGAATTTGGATGCTATACCACTTGGTGCATATATATTGAGCAGTGTTATTTCCTCATTGTTTATACTGCCTTTAATCAGGATGTAATGACCTTCCCTGTCTTTTTTAATCATACCTATTTTTACTTTGGCTTTGTCAGAGATCATGATAGCCACGCCTGCCTTCTTTTTCTCATTTGATGCCCAAAAGATTTTGCTCATACCCTTAACCTTGAACTTGTGTGTGTCTACCCGCCTCATATGTGTTTCTTGTAGACAACCTATGGTAGGATTTTGGTTTCTGAACCACTCTGCTATTTGCTTCCGTTTTATGAGTGAGTTCATCCCGTTCACATTCAGAGTTACAATTGTTAGTTGTGTATTCACTGACATTTTTTGTATCCTCCCCTAGACCCACTCCTTCTTATTGCACTATTTTCTTTTACACCAGTGGTTTGCTTTCAGCCAGTATCCCTTATCCCCTCCCTTGATTGACTTCCCTTTCTGTCCCCTCCCTTGTTGTTCCCTTATTTTTGTTTTTTTAAAGACCGAATGAATTCCCTCCCCCTTCTTCTTCCCTCCCTTTTTGGCCTCCCCACTCCCCTGCTCCCTTTGGTTTATCCCTTCTGACTTTCTCAGTAGGGTTAGATGGAGTTTTTTATCCTGATGGATAATAAAGCTACTCTTCCTTCTCCGGGTTGATTATACTGAGAGTAAGGTTTGATTATTACCTCTTAATGCTCTCTTCCTCTCCTTCTTATGGTAGTATTTATCCCCTCCCCTTCCCATGCCCTCTTTGTGTGTAATAGAATATCTTATTTTTCTTATTTACTCGGATTTTTCTTGGTGTCCCCTACTATTCCTCCCCTCTTTCCCACCCCCCATGTCATCTTAGACCATTTAGTATCCTGTCCTCTCCCTATGAATTATTCTTCTGGTTGCTATAATAGTGAATATTATAATGGTGTATAGAGTTCACTACAGAGAATTATACATAGCATTTCTCCACCTAGTAATACAGATAATTAGATCTTATTTATGCCCTTAAAGAGTCAAGCTTAAAAGACTATGAGTTTTCTTTCTTTTCCCTCTGTTTCTTATTTACCTTTTCATCATCTTTCTCTTGATATCTGTGGTTGAGTGTCAAACTTTCCAATTAGTCCTGGTCTCTTTTGTGCAAAAACTTGGAATTCTTCAATTTTGTTGAATGCCCATACTTTCCCCTGAAAGTATATGGTTAGTTTCGCTGGGTAGTTGATTCGTGGCTGAAGGCCCAGTTCTCTTGCCTTTCTGAATATTGTATTCCAAGCCTTGCGTTCTTTTAGTGTTGAGGCTGCCAGATCCTGTGTGATCCTTATTGGTGCTCCTTGATATTTGAATTGTCTCTTTCTGGCTTCTTGTAAGATTTTTTCTTTGACTTGAAAGCTCTTCAATTTCGCTATTATATTTCTGGGTGTTGACTTTTCTGGGTCCAGTTTAGAGTGTGTTCTATGGATCCTTTCAATGTCTATATTGCCCTCTTGTTGTAGAACTTCAGGGCAATTTTGCTGAATAATTTCTTTGAGTATGGAGTCCATGTTTTTATTAATTTCTGCCTTTTCTGGAATACCAATGATTCTCAAGTTATCTCTTCTAGACCGGTTTTCTTGGTCTGTCACTCTCTCCTTGAGATATTTCATGTTTCCTTCTATTTTATCAGTCTTTTGACTTTGTTTTATTTGTTCTTGTTGTCTTGAGAGATCATTGGTTTCTAAATGTTCGATTCTAGCCTTTAAGGATTGGTTTTCCTTTTCAATCTGGTCATTTTTGGTCTTCAGTTGTCTTGTCTCACTTTCCAATTGCAAAATTCTGCCTTTTAAACTGTTATTTTCTTGCCAGATTTCTTCCATCTTCCTTAGCATTTCATTTTTAAACTCTTCCATAACTTGTGACCAGCTTTCATTTTTTGGGGGAGGTTTGGATTTTTGTTTTCCCTCCTCTGTTGTCTAGATTTTCTCTGTGTAGAAGTTGTCCAGTGTTCCAGAGTTTCTCTTGATGGTCTTTTTCTTCTGGATTTCCTTATTGCTGGCCATTGTTAGCCCTGCCCCTTTTCCGCTTTGTCTTTGCACTCCGGGTCTGCCTGGGCCTTGCAAGCTGGGGGGGAGGGGGGGCTCCGGTCTCCTTGTCCTCGGGGTCAGGCCTCCTGGTAGTTCCCGGTCTGCCCCTCTGCCCGAGGTTCCTTCAGCAGTCTTTGGGGCTGCTTCCACAGCCAAGCTCAGGTCTGCACTGGGTCCTCACTGGAGGTCCAAGCCTGGGCTGGGGATCGTTATTCAAGCCTAGGGCACTGCCTTTGCCTGCGCTGCTGCTCTTAGGGCCCTGCTTTCACCCCCGTAGAAGGTAGTGAAAGTCTGTGGGCTGGAGATCTTTATTCGCACCTGAGGCGATGCCTTCAGTGCTTGGGAAAGGCCGCGTTTTAGGGGCCTTTGTACCGGCTGGAGGTGGTGCCTTCACCCACGTGGGCGCTCAGGGAAAGTCCCAGCCACCTGGGGTCCCTCGTCTTGCAGCACACAGGTACGGGCTCCGGGGCTGCCAGTGATTATCTGGTTGCCCCAGTCCTGTTTACCCGCTTGTGTGGTGTGGGGGGTGGGGGTGGGGCTTCTTCCTCTCGTGTTTTAGTGTGAACTGTTTCACCCCTTTAAAGTGTGGAAATGCCCCGATTCTGCGTACCTTCAATGCTGCGCCCTGTTGTGGGGTTCCTTCTTTCCTCTGGACTCGTTTTTATTTCCCCTTGAGGGGTCCTGTGTGGTTTGGTCAGGAGAGATCGAGCAGCTGCTCCTTACTCTGCCGCCATCTTAACCGGATGTCCTCTGTCTAGGGTGATTTTAAATGGTGTTTCTCTTTCTACTTCTTGCTGCTCTAATGTGTTGGAAATGTATAGAAATGCTGATAATTTATGTGCATTTATTTTGTATCCTGCAACTTTGCTAAAGTTGTTGATTATTTCTACCAGCTTCTTAGTGGATTGTCTAGGATTTTTTAAGTATACCATCATATCATCTGCAAAGAGTGATAGCTTAGTCTCCTCCTTGCCTATTTTGATACCTTCAGTTTCTTTTTCTTCTCTAATTGCAACTGCTAGTGTTTCTAGTACAATGTTAAATAAAAGAGGTGATAATGGGCATTCTTGTTTTACTCCTGATCTTATTAGGAAGGCTTCTAATTTATCCCCATTGCATATGATGTTTGTTGATGGTTTTAGGTATATACTGTTTATTATTTTTAGGAATGGTCCTTCTATTCCTATACATTTCAGTGTTTTCAATAGGAATGGATGCTGTATTTTGTCAAAGGCTTTTTCAGCATCTATTGAGATAATCATGTGGTTTTTGTTTGTTAGACTGTTGATATGATCAATTATGTGGATGGTTTTCCTAATGTTGAACCAACCTTGCATTCCTGGTATAAATCCCACCTGATCATGGTGGATGATCTTCTTAATTATTTGCTGGAGTCTCTTTGCTAGTATTCTATTTAAGATTTTTGCATCTATGTTCATTAGGGAGATTGGTCTGTAGTTTTCTTTCTCTGTTTTTGATCTCCCTGGCTTTGGAATCAGTACCATATTTGTGCCATAAATGGAATTTGGTAGCACTCCTTCTTTGCTTATTATATGAAATAATTTGTATATTATTGGGATTAGTTGCTCTTTGAATGTCTGATAGAATTCACTTGTGAATCCATCAGGCCCTGGCGATTTTTTCTTAGGGACTTCTTTGATGGCTTGTTCAATTTCTTTTTCTGATATGGGATTACTTAGGTATTCTATTTCTTCTGCTGTTAATCTAGGCAGTTTATATTTTTGTAAATATTCATCCATATCTCCTAAATTGTTATATTTATTGCCATATAATTGGGCAAAATAGTTTTTAATGATTGCCTTAATTTCTCCTTCATTAGAGGTGAGGTCTCCCTTTTCATCTTTGATACTGTCAATTTGGTTTTCTTCTTTCCTTTTTTTTTTATTAGATTGACCAGTACTTTGTCTATTTTATCTGTTTTTTCAAAGTACCAGTTTCTAGTCTTATTTATTAATTCAATAGTTCTTTTACTTTCGATTTCATTAATTTCTCCCTTGATTTTTAGTATTTCTAATTTAGTTTTCATCTGGGGATTTTTAATTTGCTCGCTTTCTAATTTTTTGAGTTGCATACCCAATTTGTTGATCTTTGCCCTCCTTAATTTGTTAATATATGCACTCAAGGACATACATTTCCCCCTGAGTATTGCCTTAGCCGCATCCCACAGAGTTTAGTAGGATGTCTCATCATTGTCATTCTCTTCAGTGAAATTGTTGATTGTTTCTATGATTCCTTCTTTGACAAATTGGTTTTGGAGAATCATATTATTTAATTTCCAATTAGTTTTTTATTTTCCTGTCCAGGTGCCCTTACTAATTATTATTTTTATTGCATTATGATCTGAGAAGGTTACATTTATTATTTCTGCTCTTTTGCATTTGTTTGCAATGATTCTATGCCCTATAACATGGTCAATCTTTGTGAATGTGCCATGTGCATCTGAAAAGAAGGTGTATTCCTTTTTGTCCCTATTTATTTTTCTCCACATATCAATTAAATCTAATTTTTCTAGGACTTCATTCACCTCTCTTACCTCTTTGTTATTTATTTTTCGGTTTTATTTATCTAGATCTGGCAGAGGAATATTTAGATCTCCCACTAGTATGGTTTTACTATCTATTTCCTTCTTGAGCTCTGCCAGTTTCTCCTTTATGAATTTGGGTGCTATGCCACTTGGTGCATATATATTGAGCAGTGTTATTTCCTCATTGTTTATACTGCCTTTAATCAGGATGTAATGACCTTCCCTGTCTTTTTTAATCATATCTATTTTTACTTTGGCTTTGTCAGAAATCATAATAGCCACTCCTGCTTTCTTTTTCTCATTTGACGCCCAAAAGATTTTGCTCAAGCCCTGAACATTAAACTTGTGTATGTCCACCCACCTCATATGTTTTTCTTGTAGACAACATATGGTAGGATTTTGGTTTCTAATCCACTCTGCTATTTGCTTCCATTTTATGAGCGAGTTCATCCCATTCACATTCAGAGTTATAATCATTAGTTGTGCATTTGCTGACATTTTTGTATCCTCCCCTATTCCTGCCCCCTTTTTCTAATACTTTTTGCTTTTAAACCAGTGGTTTGCTATTGAGCCGCTATCCCTTATCCCCTCCCTTGATTAATTTCCCTTTCTACCCCCTCCCTTATTTTTCCCCCTCTTTTTGTTTTTAAAGGCCTTATGAATTCCCTCCCCCTTCTTCTCCCCTCCCTTTTTTTTGACCTCCCCACTCCCCTGCTCCCCTTGATTTATCCCTTCTGACTTTCTCATAAGGGTTAGATAAGAGTTTTATGTCCCAATGGATAGTATAGCTACTCTTCCCTCTCCGGGTTGATTACACTGAGAGTAAGGTTTGATTATTACCTCTTAATGCTGTCTTCCTCTCCTTCTTATAATAGTATTTGTCTCCTCTCCTTCCCATGCCCTCTTTGTGTATAATAGAATATCCTATTTTTCTTATTCACTCAAGTTTCTCTTGGTGTCCCCTGCTATTCACCCCCTCTTTCCCATCCCCCATGCCATCTTAGATTATTTAGTGTTCCACCCTCACCCTGTGAATTATTCTTCTGATTACTATAATAGTGAATACTATAATAGTGAATAGAGTTCACTACAGAGAATTATACATAACATTTCTCTACATAGGAATACAGATAATTAGATCTCACTGAAGCCCTTAAAAAGGCAAATTTAAAAATTATAAGTTTTCTTTCTTTCCCCTCTGTATCTTATTTACCTTTTCATGTTTCTCTCGATTTTTGTGGTTGGATATCAAACTTTCCAATTAGCCCTGGTCTTTTCTGTGCAAATACCTGGAATTCTTCAATTTTGTTGAATGCCCATACTTTCCCCTGGAAATATATAGTCAATTTTGATGGGTAGTTGATCCGTGGTTGCAGGCCCAGCTCTCTTGCCTTTCTGAATATCGTATTCCAAGCCTTACAATCTTTTAGCATGGAGGCTGCCAGATCCTGTGTGATCCTGATTGGTGCTCCTTGATATTTGAATTGTCTCTTTCTGGCTTCTCGTAAGATTTTTTCTTTTGCTTGGAAACTCTTGAATTTGGCAATTATATTTCTGGGCGTTTTCTTATCTGGATCGAATGTCGCGGGTGTTCTATGGATCCTTTCAATGTCTATATTGCCCTCTTGTTGTAGGACTTCAGGGCAATTTTGCTGAATAATTTCTTTTAGTATGGAGTCCAGGTTTCTATTAATTTCTGGTTTTTCTGGAAGACCAATTATTCTCAAGTTGTCTCTTCTAGACAGGTTTTCTTGGTCTGTCACTTTCTCATTGAGATATTTCATGTTTCCTTCTATTTTTTCAGTCTTTTGACTTTGTTTTATTTGTTCTAGTTGTCTTGAGAGATCATTAGCTTCTAATTACTCAATTCTAGCCTTTAGGGATTGGTTTTCGGCTATAATCTTCTGGTTTTCGGCTATAATCTTCTGGTTTGGGGCCCTAATCTTCTGGTATTCCTTTTCAATCTGGTCATTTCTGGTGTTTAATTTGCTTATCAGTTCATTTGATTTCTGAGCCTCACTTTCCATTTGTAAGATTCTACCTTTTAAACTATTTTCTTGCCAGATCTCTTCCATTTTCCTCAAAATCTCAGTTTTGAACTCTTCCATAGCTTGTGAGGAGTTTTCCTTATTTGAGGAGGGTCCGGATGCTTGTTTGTTCTCCTCCTCTGTTTGCTTGGTTATCTGGATTTTCTCTGTGTAAAAGTTGTCGAGTGTTAAAGACTTCTTTTTCTTGTTGATACTCTTTCTCTTCTGAACTTCCTGAGACTGGGTAGCCATCGTTAACCCAGCAGCTTCTCAGGTTTATCCTCGCGCTGAGGGTCTGTCCGCTGTCTATTGGCTCCTGAGGTCTGAGTTCTGGTTTTTTCCAAGGTCAAGCCCCCTGGTGGACCCCCTTGCTTAATCCTCTGCTGGAGGTTTCTTTACAAGTCTCAGGGCGCTGCTTCCACAGTTGTATACCTGTCTGCACTGCTTCCCCACTCAGGGTTTCAGAGCTTTAGCTCATGGCTGTGTCTGCCTCCTCCAGCGCCTCCGCCCGTGCCTGCGCTCCGTGTCCACGCTCAGAGTCCGTTCTCTGCGTCCTGCTCCCGTGCTCAGGGTTTGTGTGTTTTCTTTAGCTTTTTGGGGTCCTAAGTCTTGCTGCTCTCAGGAACAGGCCCCGGAGCTGCCAATGACTCAATGGGTGCCCCAAACTTGCTCTATTTCTTTTTAACTGGCTTCGGCGTTATAGGTGGTGTGTATGGAGGGGTTGGGGGTGGGGTGGTTGCTTAGCCCATGATTTAGTGAGAGCTGTTTCACCCCTTTATAGCATGGAAATGCCCCGATTCCATGTACCTTCCATGCTGTGCCCTGTTGTGGGGTTCCTCTGTTCGTCTGGACTTGTTTTTATGTCCCCTTGAGGAGTTTTGTGTGTTTAGGTCAGGAGAGGTTAAGAGCTGCTTCTTACTCTGCCGCCATCTTAACCCGGACAGAACAGATTCTTAATCAGCTTGATGAGGGAAAATATTTTTGAATCACTAGATAGGATCAGATGATTGCACACAAAAAAATTATAGGGATAGATAGTATAACTTAAGACACACATCTGACCCTATGCATCTCAGAGAAGGAATTAGAGTAGGAAAGGAGTTAATATTCAGGAATGCTTTGAAGGGGTAGCAGACCTTGTGCTTGTAACCAAAGGGCAATGAGGAGATGGAAGAACAGAATCTCCCTCCTCATTTTTTTCTCCTTTCCCCACCAGAGAATGACCCTATGAGCTTAAAAAGCTCAGAAGATTAGGACATCCTATCTGATGTTCGGAGCAGTGTCTTAGTAGTATCAATACCCCAAAGACAAACTAGGCACCCAGAGGAAAAGCATATGCAGAGAGCATGACCTTTTTGGAGCAGAGATAAGAACTATAAACTCTACAAAAGCACTGAACCTCAGAGCCCAGCAGAGAGCCCATATTTCAGGAGATCTTCATGAAGATTTCACAAAGTACAGAAGCTTTCTATTTAAACAGAGGCTGTGAGTTATATACCCTTTTGCCACATATGAAGATATCCTAATTGAATGTGGTAGAGTGGAAAGGCAGCTAGATGACATAGTGGATTGAGAACTAAGCCTAGAAATGGGAAATCCTGGGTTCAAATTTAACCTGAGACACTTCCTAGCTGGGTGACTCTGGCAAGTCACTTAACCTTTTCCCTCTCCAGATCATTTTGCAGATGAAGAAACTAAGACACAGTTAAGAGATTTGCCCAGGGTCATACTGTTAATACGTATTCAAGGCTGGATTTGAACACACCACATAGCTGCCCTTTTTTTACTATATGACATTATTAAATACCACTTTCCAAAAAGACAATTAATTGACTCTGCTGGCTAATTGATATCAACTGGTTAATTAGTACTCTGGAGTTCAATAAATGGGAGCTAACAAGTGATAGTATTAGAAACTCTTTAACTCCTTAGAGATAAATCTAGATCCCTAAAGGAGAAGCCATTAGTCACCTTCTAGGGATATGACCTGCCAGTCTAACTGGGAGTTGGAAAGTAGTTCTGGAAGGGATACTCCAAATGATAAATGAGCCAAAAAATTATAAAATAAAGTACTACATAAGGCCTAAAAATAAAGCCATTACCAATGAGAATGCTTCCTAAAACAGGTAGGATTTGAGATATGCTTTGAAGGACACTTAGGGTAATCTAGAATTATACCTATATCATTATAAAATTGTGTATGCCCTTACACACAGAAATACCACTGCTGAGTCTGTTTCCTAAGGGATCAGGGGAAAAGGAAAAAAACCTATATATTCTGAAATATTTATAGCAGATTTCTTTATGATGCCAAAGAACTGGAAACAGAGGGAATGCCCATCATTTGAGGAATGGCTGAATAAATTGTGGCATAAAATTATGATGGAATACTACTGTGCCTTAAGAAACAAACAAGGAGCAGGTTAATTTTTAAAACCTGAAAAGATCTACAAGAAATTATGAAAAACAAAATGGGTATAAACGAGAGATCATTATATATCCAGTTGTAGAATTAATATTTGAAGAATAACTTGTAAATGCCCACTTCAAAAGAACTGATAAATAGAAGCATGAAACACACACACACACACACACACACACACACACACACACATATCATGTCTTCTCTAGTTTGGGGAGGGGAAGGAGAAAGGGAGATATATGGAAATTTTAATGTAACTAATAACAAAAAAATCAACCTAATTCTCAAAAAAAGAATATATAGGAATTGAATGCATGAAGGGAGAAGAGAAATCATTTATGGCAGATATAAAAAAAGTCTGAGCAAAGTCAGAGAGGAATGAAACTTCAGCCCAGGGTAAGGAAATCAGAATTTGGTTGAAACTTCAAGTAAGGAGGGGAAGTTCTTCCATATCTGGAACTGATATCTGCATCCCTTGTAATCATCTACCCAGGGATAGGTCCATGCTCCAGAGTTTTAAAAAATAATCATTTCTTTTCAATAGAAAACAGGAAATACTTTACGAAAAATGTTAAGTCCTCCCCAAATATGTTCTCCAAGCTTAATCTTTTAAGTCTGTATTTTTGTGTTCAGATTTATGATTAGATAAGTATGAGGAATTACTGGTGTGAAGACTCCAATCATCAAAGCAAATTGACAAAAGGACCAGAGTTTAAAGTCTTAGAGACTCAATATTTTGAGTATGGAGAGATCAAGTAACTTACCTATGGTTTCACAGACAAATCTGTTAGCAACAGTACTTAAAATTCAAGTCTTCTTGATTCCAAGGCCATGCATTGACACCAAGGATTCTTAACTATTTTTTGCATCATCAGCCCCTTTGGCAGTCTGGTGAAGTTTGTGGACTCTTTCTCAGGAAAAAACTTAATGTGCAAAAAAAATTCATAAAATCAAAGATATTTAAATAAATTATTATAAGATCCCTGTTCTGTTGAGTACAACAGATAACTATGTATCTTTGTTAATTTAAAATACTTCTAAAGGGATGCATTTTCATTATTATTATGATTTAGTATTATATCTTTGAAAAACATTTAAGAGAAAGATTTTGTGAAAAGATTAAACATAGTGATAAAGAATATACATATATAGATACATGCAGCATGTATATACCAATCAATCAACAAGCATTTATTTGTATTCATAGTATCTGAGAATAGAAATACAAATATTTGCCTTTATTGCAAAACAGAACTTTTAACATGCTTGACTTTATCCAAACAACCTTGATTGCTTTGAATTAGTATATAACAGGCAGCTGAAGTCACAGGTCTTTTGATCTCTATGGAATCCCCTGGTTTTCCATTATTCTATGTCCAAATTTGGCAAAGACTATCAAAATCTTCAGTTTATGGGATATTAAAAAATTTTTAAATAGAAAAAGTATTACTTGAGGGCCTGGGATAAGATCTGGATAGAGGCTTCCCTTACAACAACATCCCTAACATCTACTTTCCCCTAGAAAACCTGTCTATATTTATTGTTTTTCTTTTTTTTTTCAGAGTTCTTAAAAAGTTATCTTTTACCTCCAGAGAACACTACTCTGTGGCCCAAAAGTCTCCTCCTTTTCCTATTTCAATGAAATTGGCATCTTCTGGCCTCTCCCCTGACCCTGGTCTTTTATTGCTACCTTAGGTTTGCTTCTTCTGTCAGTTTCTGTTGTGTTTACCTCTTAAACTTCCTCGTGTCATCTCTGGCTTTGATGTGCCTAGGATATACTTCAAAAGAAAGGGTTCAAAGTCTACAATTTAATAACTCAGATCAGACATTATCCTACCTACATGAAAGGGGTTAGAAAAGGTCTACAAAAATGAGGGACAACTAGATTCAGAGATAAAGACTATGTCTAAGAAATGTCACCACATGTGAAGAAACACGATGTTCTCTTGTCAACAGGTTGTTACTTGTTTATAAAAATAAGCAGCTTGAAGAAATCATTCCATCAGTAGTCCTGAGAATCAACTCTGCCACAGGAGATCTCTGTAGTCACTTGTGCAGCCTCCGTTCAAAGTCCTAAATTTCAAAAAAAAAACAAACAAACAGATTCAAGGCAGATTCAAGGAACCAAATAGCCAGCTTAAGAAATCATCCCCTAACATCCCAATGCAATTTGAGATGGTGCCAAGAAAATGTCCATGAGCCGATGATTCAGTCCAAACACATGACCTGGCAAGTAGGTAAAGGATGAAACCAAAGTGGTTGATTTAATTTGGCACTCTTAATGGACCATTGTCAAATGGTCAGTGTGAAAACTTTGCTCAATTCTTTCAACTACGTAATGATCATCAGAAGGTCTACAAATAGGTGTAGTAGTGAAAGCTTTGGACTTGAAGTCAGAAGAGCAGAAACTAAATCCTGGTGCTGATACTTATCACTTAGGTGTGATCTCAGACAAGTCACTTCTCTATTTTCTTGCCTATAAAATCAGAGGATGGAGCTGGTTGATCTCTAAGTTTCCTTAGCATTAAAACTATGATACTGTGAATTGCAGGAAGATGTCTCCCATTCATCACTGCCATCAGGAATGACCAGTAGCTGAGTAGTTCTGCCTTTCCTAGGTTATAAGTGCTCACATGGGCAACATAGCTGATAGAACAGCTGGATCAGAAATCAGCAAGAAGCATGTTTAAATCTGTCCTTAGACACTTATTAGCTATGTGACATGGATAAGTCATTTTAACATGTCTGCCTCAATTTTCTCATCTGTAAAATGGGAATAACTATAGCACCTATCTCCCAGGGTATTTGTGTTGATAAAAAAATTACATTTGTAAAGCACTTCACAAACCTTAAATTATTGAATGCTAGCCATTGTTATGATAATTACATGTGAACACATCTATTCCTCTACAAAACAGATCAAAGGTAGAAAATCAATAACTTCTGTCACCATTGAGGGGCCACAACCAGATTCCTTTGTTTGCAAATGTTGACTTCTTGTTCTTGTCTCTTCCTGAAAGAGCCAGAAGGACTTGAAGAATGCCTCTCCATGCTCTATGACATTAGGGAGAAGGAATGAAGTGTTCCAAAGGAAAACAGAAGTGAGACTATAATGGGAAAAAAGAAGGATGAGAGATCAAGTAGGAAAGACAAGAACTTTGTCAAGATGTTGTAGTATAGAAGAGGGAGGAAAAGGACAGCTGTATAATTAGAGCTTAGTCACAAAGCTGAGACTCTTCCTGAAGAGAATGAAGTTATATATTCTAAAGAAGGAGAAGCTGCTCCCTCCAAGGAAAGATATAAATGCAACCACTGAAGCTATAAGGTAAAGCATCATCCAGTAGGAGTCAGAGGAAGAAGAATAGTGGTTGGTGATTCTCTGATTAGTGGAGGTTACGGAGCTGTTTGTCAAGCTGATAACAAGAGCTTCCTAGTGGTAGTGTATCCCAAAGGTAAGAAAGAACCTTCCAAATCATATTAAAACAAAGGACAACTACTCACTTCTGGTAATTTACCTAGGCACTGCCAAAAAAGGAAAGCGTAGTTAATAATTTTGAAATCTTAGGCAGGAAAATTAAAGATCATAGGGACACAGATTGTGTTTTCCTCATTGTTACCCACTGAGGGAAAGGGATGCAAAAAAAATTTAAAAATTACTTTAGAAAATGAACAGCTGTTTGTAAAGATGGTACCCTAGAATGAGACTTTTATTTCTATGCCACAACTTCAAATATAGGGATGACAGATTTCTGACCAGAGATGGAGCACACCTGAAAAAGACTGGCAAGGATGTATTGTCAAGTGTCTTAAATATCTGATCAGGAGACTTTAAAAAGGTTGGTGAGGGAAGAGACTACAGATGTATTTCTCCCAAGTTAAATGCCATAAACAGAAAGTTCAAAGCAAAAGGAATAGCAAATGAAGCATTCAATTTAGTCCTCAGAAGACTAAATCAAAGAAATCTATGGTCTCAAATGTCTGTACGCAGACATCCTAAGTTTATGTAACAAGAAAGATGAACTTAGTAATTCAAGAAGGTAATGTTGACCTCGTAGACACTGAAAACCCTTGATAGGATGAAATATATTTTAAGAGAAATAGGATATATAAAAGTCATTGAAAGATAAGGTAAGGGTTTGGGTCACAATGTATTAGAAAAGAGTATACTCAAAAAAGGAACCAGAATGGGAGAAGGATGAGGAAGAATATTTGAGAGAAAGTCAATAGGAGGAGAAACAAAGTGATTTTGTTAATGGAGTATGCCCTGGACAGAAAGAGGAAATACATGAAAAACTTGGGAAACTTCACAAATTGACCAGAGAAGCATTGTATAGGAATAATGGAAGATTATAGTTACAACATTTTTTGGCATTTAATCTTTGCCCAAAGCAGAAATCTAATACTTCTTGACTTTCCTTTGTGATTATTGCATATTTCAAGAGATGGAAGAACTAACAAGGGGAAATTCTGGATCTAATTCTCACAAACTGGCTATCCAGATTTACTGTTAAATCTGGATAGCCACTGATAAATCCAGATTTACTGTTAAAATAGTTCCTAGATCTCAAGAAAGCAGATTTCAAACAGTTCGGAGTAAAGAGAGTTCGGTTCTAATAGATTAAGATACAATTGGTGAAGTCATCCTGAAATTCATGCAAGATGCTTAAAAATGAAATACTTAAAATACATGTCTAATGAGGAGAGGAGGGAAAATGAGATTTATCTGAAAAGACTGGTATGGATTCACAGGGAACTTACCAACTAAATTTGATTTTTAAAAAGAAATTTACAAAAGATGAAGGGCAGGTAACAAAAAGCAACTATAGGAACATAGAATGGTATTGTATTAAAAAATAAGTGTCAGGAATTCTAAAGCTCAGAAAGAGCTGAAATTAGCAAATGAAGCAAAGTAACCCCTTGGAGGGACTTTGGTTTTAGGTTTTTGACTTTTGGGGAGCAGGGAGGGATGGTTAAAGCTATGTTGGGGGGAAAGAAAGCACCAAAGCAGAATAAGACCTTTGTGATAGATGAGAAGACAATCACTGACATCGAGAATATGAAATTGTTCCATATTTATTTTGTTATTGTTTTGTTCTAAGAGCTAATTTTGTACTAGAAATGACAGAGCCAAAGTGACTAAATGAGTTTTTACCTGGCAAAGGTAAGGAGATTATAAGAAACCACCTAGTTGCTATTATTGAATTCAAATCATTTTTCTTTCTCCTGCCTAGAGTCACACTGATCACCAAATCCCAGGAAGGGCAAAGCCTAGGGGTAGGAGGGAAGGATCAGCATTTCATAGAGATTCCAGTCTATATTAGCTATGCAAATATACAGGGAACCAGTTATTGTAACAGCAACTGTAGATTGATTGAACGAAAAGACATTGTATGGATTCCAATTCTCTGTCCCTTCAGGTACTTAATGCTATTTTGACTAGTGTTTACTAATCCTTCTTTTAAAAAAAATGTATAAGTGAAAGCTTTCATTACCTAATGTGTGAGCGGTTTGGATTATATTTTGATAGAAATAGTAAAAATCCTTATACTAGGCAGGTTCCTTCTCTAAATTATTTCATTATTAGAGGAAATTCTCTATTAAGAAAGTTCTTCACCCAGTGCAGGCTAGCCCAATCTCTGTAACTTTTAGTCTAAGAGAGTTTCCCACTGCACCAAGAAGTTATAAAATTGTCCAAGGTCAGAGGGTGCTGCGTATGTGTCAGAGGAAGATTCAAACCCTTTTCTTCCCGGCTTTGCGGTCAGCTTTCTATTCACTGTGCCAAATTGCCTCATAAGCTTCTGCCTCCTGAATTAAATGTCTACAGCCAGGTATTCTGGTAACAGAGCAAGAACTCCGAGTCTCACAATAGGACACTTGAGGTCCATGACTGACCTGCGAAGTGACCTTATGTCTGTGACCTCTGGGCCCAAATCTACCCATCAGCAAAATAAGCCTAATTAGACTTTCCACCTTCCCCACCCATGCAACATCGTTCTTAATTAAATGGAAGTGTTTGAGCATGCAACTGTTCAAAGGTTAAAGATCATTTCTTGACTATTAAAAATTATTGGTGACATGATAGAAGCTGTCAGAGGCCAAGGCAAGACCTGCTCTAGAGAGAGCACTCTTACCTTCCTACCTATTTCCCAGAAGAAAAAAAAGGAATTTGCTTCTAAAGAAAAGATATTCTACTATATGGAAGGCTATTCTCTGAACTTATTTGGAGGTCGACTTTAAATTCAGAATAGTTAGCTTGTAGCTAAGAATGGTGTGTGGGATTATGTTTTATTTGGGGGTTTTTCTCTCACTCTTAACTCCACTAATCAATTAATCAATCATTTAATCAACAAGCATTTATTTTTTTCTTTCTTTTAATTTTTTCTTTATTCAGAGATCTTTTAAAATTTTCCCAATTACATATAATAACACTTTTCAGCATACATTTCCCAAAATTATACGATCCCAATTATTTCTTTCCCTCTCTTTCCTTCCCCCTCTCAGAGCTGGTAAGCAATTTGATATGGTTTATTCATGTATTATCATACTTCCATCTTTGTCATTGCTATAAGAGAATACTCATATAAAACAAAAACCCCAAAATAAAACCATAAGTAAAACTAATGTGAAAAATGAACTGCATCTGACTCCAACAGTTCTTTCTCTAGATGTGGATCACAATTTTTATAAGTCCTGAAGTCATCCTGGATCATGGTTTTGCTGAGAGGAAATAAATCTTTCACAGTTGATCATCATACAATATTGCTTCAATAATCATTTATTAAGCAATTACTACGTGCCTGGCATTGTATAGATGTTTAGGACATATAGACAGAAATGAAGCATTTCATGCCCTCAAGTGACTTATTCTCTCTATTTTTAAAAAACTCTTTCCAAGGCATAAGACTGGTAAGGGCTAGGCAGCTGAGGTTAAGGGACTTTCCCAGTGTCTGAGCCCAGGACCTCCTATCTCTAGATCTGGCTCTACCATTGAGCCACCTAGCTGACCCAGCTTACATTCTCTTAAGGAGACAACATGTATATATAAATTTAGATGGAGCATATAAGAATAAGGGTTGATCTTATGATTCCCATAGGAGAGGGAACTCCTGAGTAAGGAAGCTTATTGAACCAGTTCACATTGGCTCCTTCTCTGCTGTGTATCGTCTTAAAGTGATGCTCAAAGAACTGAGAAGATAAATGATTTGCCCAGAGTTATATTGTCAGGTCAGCTCAGAAATGGGATTTGTTCCCAGCTCTATCCTAGATTTGATGCCTTCTCTCTGTCCTCTACACCAATGATGGGCCAGATGTGGTTCCCTGAAATTTTCTATCTGGCTTTGCGACATTATTCCTAATCTGATGAATACAATAAGTAGGATACAATACAAGGAAACTTCGAAAGAGTTGCCTTAGAAACAGACTGACAGATGAGCATTTCCTTTCCTTTGATCCCCTCTTTAAAGTTTTCTCATCACTGCTCTATACCACGCACCTTTAAAAATACATAGAACTGGAAAAAATGTGTAGAAAATGTCCTTTGTTTCAAAGAGGACCAATGACATCACGAGATGATGACTTGCTTGTGCATTGGATTTAAGAGAGGCACCGTTGCACATTTGTTAGTCTTTCTCTCCTTCAGAGTCACAGAAGTCCAGTGGCAAGGTGAAAGGCAGGACAGCTAGCTATGACTCAAGATTCAGTGGGTGACCTGGGTATCTTTGATGTCTGTCCAAACTAAGCAATTCCACAATATCTGCTTCAGCAGCCTTCTTGGCTATGGAATAAATTATCACCACCCATTCTGCTGGGGAGGTGGGGATGGGTTCACATGCTTGAGGAAGACAAACCACCTACCTTACAGACAGGCTTGAAACCCATCCTTCTGGAGGGTAACCAAAGTGCAGAAAATATGTAGAAGATTATATGGTAGGAAATACATCAGCAGCTGGAGTTATCAGGAAAAGCTACACATAAGAGACAGAACTTAAGTTTAACTTTGAAGAAAATTAAGGATTCCAAGAGTTTGGAGTGAGAAGAGAGTGTATTCCTGGCATGGGCAAGAAGCCAGGACAAGAGCATAGTGATGGAAAACAGGGAGTTATGTGCAAGGAATAGCAAGAAGGCCACTTTGGCTGGATCTGACAGTACGTGAAGAGGAGTAATGAATAATAAAACTGGAAATGTAGTGTTAAATGACCTTTTAGCTGCTAAGTGCTAAAAAGCCATTTTATTAAAATATATAACTTCCCTAGGTCTTGGCTATATTTTATGCTACTATAGCTCTGTTGTCTACAGGCCTTTTGAAGTCATAAAGTCATTAAAACCTTCTTGTTTCTTTCATATTATTGTCCCTGCACATTCTCATAAATGCAGTTGTACTTTCTACATTGAAGACTGACCTTGAATTCTGGGCCATTGAAAAAGCTTTTCTTTTAGACCTATGGACAAGTAAAGAAAGAGAGAGAGAGAGAGGCGGGGACTCAGAAAAACAGAGATACTCTGAGATAGAAAGATAGAGGCAGAGACAGAGATAGTCAGAGATAGATACAAAAATAGAGACTGATATAGAGATAGAGACAGAGACAGAGAAACAAAAAGAGAGGGCTAGAGACAGAGAGTTAGAGGCAGAGACATAGAGAGGCATACTAAAGAAGTGCTTTTATTCCCTAAATGTTATTTATATAGATAGTCAGTTAGATATAGTCTCCTGTTGTCTTATCACTCATTGATTTTTTATTTTTCCAGAGGTAGCTGTTGGGGGTACAGATACACTTCAATTTGAAAGTACTTTTCAAATTGTGACTCTAGAAGGATTTAAAGGTCTTATTATAAAAGGTTAGGCCATATCTTAAAGGTAGACCACAAAATTATTAGCTTGATCACTGAACCAAAGCCACTTATCTGGCATTTAATTCAAAATTTGTCAGCAATACATATGATATTTGGGGAGAAGTGGGTAGGGGGTTTAGGAAAGGGATATTCACAAAGAGCATTAGTAAGATTTTTCTGTAGGACTTAAAATTACCTGAGGAGTTCAGAAAAACAGAGATCATTGTTTCTTCTGTCATTATTCATTTTAATTAAAAAAAAACAGCCACTTTAGGGACATTTTTGCCTGTTTGCATTTGAATAGTGCTAACCATTTAATGGTCTCCAAGCATTTCCCACCCTCCCCTAAAATAAGAAAGAGTCATGTTTTGCAGATGGGAAATAAGCATTGAGATTAAGTGATTTGATCAGCTGTATTGCCTCCTTAGAAGTGGCTGTGCTGGCATTAAAACTCCTGACTGACTCTAACTCCAAAGTGCTTTTAGATGATGAGTGATATTGTACAATAATAACAGCTTAGATTTATCTCTTACTCAAAGGCTTACAAAGCATTTCACTCACCTTTGCACCTTTAATCCTCATTACAAACAAACAAAAACCTTAGTGTATTTCAAGTATTATCATTCCCATTTTGCAGATAAGAAAATTGTTACTTATAAAGATTAAATGACTTGCCCAAGGTCACCAAATGTCATAAAAATTTAGATTGATGTTTAAGTAAATGATAAACAGCCAAGATGTCTTGAATTAGAATGATACTTATGGTTCAACTCAGCATAGTAGAGTATGTGCAGATAAAGTCATACAGCTGATGCAGCCTCCTTCATCCCCATAGTCACACCAGGCAGCCCACTGTGGGTGGTGGTCCTGTGGAATAATGAGTATATTAAAGGGCTAGGACCTCAAGATGGGTCCAAGTTTACACAGAATTTTCAAACAAAGGGACTTTGGCAACATTTTCCAGCTCTTTGGGAAATGAGACATTAGGTCAGGGAAGCTGAACCAATAACAAAAGGGAAATTTGTAAGAATTAAGTGGGAAGACTTATTCTGAGTGAAAAAGGTAGAATTATAATTATACTACATCAGCAAGCATACTGGAGAGTTTTGGCAGCCAGTTCTCATTAGAATTGGGTATGGTTTAAACCTTCAACATACACCACAGATAATCAAGACAAGAGACAATCCTGAAGTCATAGACCATTTCCTTATTCATCAAGGTAATGTATATCAGAGTCAGAATCAAAGTATACATTTTTTTTAAATTCAAATTTAGTGTTTGTTCTACCTTATAGTGCCCCTGATACTTGTGGTTCACAGTGTGAACTTTTAATTAGTCAGACAATAAGGTAGGCATTATCAGAGAACAGTACTCTGCAGTGATTGTAAAGTAAAAGTCATTAATAACTACAACAATGCCCCCCCAAATAAAGGGGGGAAAAAGAAAAGTAATAGTGGACAGAAGAGAAACTTTGACTGCTTTCTAACTCAGGTTGAGTTCCAGAAAGAAGAATTAAATAAAAACAGAACTTTGTTTACAATTGCCCTCCAATTGGATTAGTTCACAGTTCCACCAATAATGTATTAGTGTCCCAATTTTTCCACATTCATTCCAACATTTGCCATTTTTTCCTTTTATCATTTTATACAATCTGATAGAGATGAGATTAATTTGTTTTGCATTTCTCAAATCAATAATGATTTGGAGCATTTTTTTCATATGACTATATACAGCTTTAACTTCATCTAAAAACTGTTCATATCTTTTGACCATTTATCAATTAGGGAATACTTCAATTACTATTAGATTTGGTTTCTTAAGGTGATCAGGGGAAAAGGAAAAGAAGTTATATGTTTTTGAATATTGCTAGTAGTTCCCTTTGTGATGGCAAAGAACTGGAGATTTAGGGGATGCCCATCAATTGAGGAATGGATGAACTAGTTGTGGTATGTGATTATGATGGAATACTACTGTGCCACAAGAAATGACAAGCAGGTTTATTATTATTTTTTAATAAAAACCTATCCCTTCCATCTTAGAATCAATATTTGTTCCGAGGCAGAAGAGGGGTACAGACTGGGTAATGGGGGTAAGTGACCAGGGTCACATAGGAAAGAAATGTTTGAAGCCAGATTTGAACCCAGGACCTCCCATCTCCAGGCATGACTGTCAATCTACTGAGTCACCTAGCTGTTACCAAGCAAGTTAATTTTTAGAAAAACATAGAAAGATAGATCTACATTAAATTATGCAGAACAAGAGTGAAATGAAGAGATTCAAGAGAATACCAGGTATAGCAATAGAATTAATGTTTGAAGAATAACTTATGCATATCTATCTCCAAAGAAAGAGCCAATAAACAGAAACAAACAAGATATAGTTTTACATATACATTTTTTGGTCAAATTGTGCCTTCTCCAGCATGAGGAATGGAAGGAGGGAAGAAGATTCATGGGAACTCTAATGTAATAAACAAACGATTTTTTAAAAGACTTGTCTAAAGAAAGAAGAGATTTATCAGAGAAGAGTGTCATCAAAGCAATTTTTTGAGAAAAGAGACTTCATTTTTTATTCAATACTTTCATAAACATTTAATATTGTTACACTGAATTGAATTTTCTTATATTAAAGTACACAATTAGACCTAATGGCTACACAAAGTACACAACTCTGTTCTTTTTTTCTTTCTTTCTTTAAGCACCATTCTTCCTTCTCTTCCCTATCCTCCTTCTTTTCCTGGCCTCCAATGCACTCAGATTGCCTCATGCCTTTCCAACACAGAGCCATACTTTGCTGACCCCTGCTTTAGAATATTATTATCCCTGGAGGGGTTAGCCCCAGAAACTCTTATCAGTCTTCTTTATCCATTTTTTATTTCATCTCTGGTGTGTGAAAACTTCCTCCCACTTCCATGCAGATAAGAACTCCTCTTTGCATAAATAGATAAACAGAGGATAGATATTTAGATAAAAAAGCAAAGCACAGTGCTAAAAGTTGGGAATACAAAAACAAGGGAAAAGAAAATTAGTCCCTGCCTCAAGGAGCTTACTTTCTGGAGAGAGCTTAAAATCAGCATATTGGAGAGAGATTTTTATTTGCATGAGGGGAAGCCTATAAATGCCTATAGAGTAAGGAAAGAAATGACTATTGATGGCCTGGGTACTTCCTTCAATGGCAGTCTTGGAAGGAACTTTTGAACCAGAGGAGGGATAGCTCAGGGACAGACATATGTCCAGGGTGAAAAGGCTAAAGCATTTGCATAACAATGAAATATGAAACTTGGGTGAAGTGTTCTGTTTTCCACTCTTTTTTGGGGGGGAGGGTTGATTGTTTTTTTAATAAGAGCCATAAGAAATCCTAAACGCAGCTAGATATTTTTATCTTTATTTTTTATTTATTTTCATTTTATTTTTATTTTTTATAAAAAAATTTTCCATGGTTCCATGATTTATGTTCTTACTCTCTCCCTCCTCTAACCTCTTTTCCCCCCATCTCTGTAGCTGAAGCACATTTCCACTGGTTTCTTCATGTGTCACCAATCAAGACCTATTTCTATATTATTGATAGTTGTACTTGGGTGGTCATTTAGAGTTTACTTCCCCAACCATGTCTGCATCAACCCATGTATTCAAGCACTTGTTTTTCTTCTGTGGTTCCACTCCGGCAGTTCTTCCTCTGAATGTGGATGGCGTTCTTTTCCATAAATCCCTCAGAGATGTCCTGGGTCATTGCATTGCTTCTAGTACAAAAGTCCATTACATTCTATTTTACCACAGTGTATCAGTCTCTGTGTACAATGTTTTTCTGGCTCTGCTCCTTTCACTCTGCATCAGTTCCTGGAGGTCATTCCAGTTCACATGGAATTCCTCCAGTTTATTATTCCTTTGAGCACAAAAGTATTCCATCACCAGCATATACCACAATTTGTTCAGCCATTCCCCAGTTGAAGGGCATACCCTCGTTCTCCAGGTTTTTTCTACCACAAAGAATGCAGCTATAAATATTTTTGTGCAAGTCTATTTATCTATGATCTCTTTGGGGTACAATCCCAGCAATGGTATGGCTGGATCAAAGGGCAGGCAGTCTTTGAGAGCTCTTTGGGCATAGTTCCAAATTGCCATCCAGAATGGTTGGATCAGTTCACAACTCCACCATCAATGCATTAATGTCTCAATTTTGCCACATCCCCTCCAGCATTCATTACTCTCCCCTGCTGTCATTTTAGCCAATCTGCTAGGTGCAGGTGGTACCTCAGAGTTGTTTTTATTTGCATTTCTTTAATTATTAGAGATTTAGAACACTTTCTCATGTGCTTGTTGATAGTTTTGATTTCTTTATCTGAGAATTGTCTATTCATGTCCCTTGCCCATTTATCAGTTGGGGGATGGCTTGATTTTTTGTACAATTGATTTAGCTCCTTGTATATTTGAGTAATTAGACCTCTGTCAGAGTTTTTTTTTTTATAAAGATTTTTTTCCCAGATTGTTGTTTCCCTTCTGATTTTGGTTGCATTGTTTTTGTTTGTATAGAACCTTTTTAATTTAATGTAATAGAAATTATTTATTTTATATTTTGTAATTTTTTTCTAACTCTTGCTTGGTTTTAAATTCTTTCCTTTCCCAGAGATCTGACAAGTATACTATTCTGTGTTTGCCTAATTTACTTATAGTTTCTTTCTTTATATTCAAGTCATTCACCCATTCTGAATTTATCTTGGCATAGCAGTCTTCTTGAAGTCCAGGTCAATGCAGCTTTCCCTTGAAGGGTGTGACCAAATGCCACCATTAGAACCCAACATTATCAACTCTATATTCATCCAGATCCTGTCCATTTAGGGTCCAGGAGAGTAGCAGAAAGGACTCCCTAAAGAGCATGAGCAAATTAGACAGTCTTTGTGAACTGCTGGGTAAAAGAATTTATATTTAGGTTAAGTTCCTCAAAACTTAGTGATGTCGGTTCTTGGGCAACACATAAAGTCTTTTTCTGAGTCAAATTACACCAGCTTGGTATGATTTGCTAGAGCTTTCATAGTCCTTTGGCAGTCTTCAAACACCCTAGTTTACTACCATTCCATAATAAGGCATCAGAGGCATCTTCTAAGGGGTTTACATACATAAAAGGTTCCCTGTGAGTGATCATAATGCCATGATATAGAAACAGCTTTTCTTGAACGTTTTGGCAAACAAAATTCTTATCCCATAAAGCTGAAGAGTTCAAAAAGAGGCAAGCATTCAACATTTTTTTTTGATGTCAAAGTATATAATGCCTAAACTTGCATTTTAAATCTCTGTAACATCTTAAAAATCCATTCTCTTTTCCCTACTCACATGGTTACCATCCTAGTAAAAGCCTTCATCACTTCTTGGCTGAACTACTGAAATAGCATCCCAGTTGGTAACCTTACTGAAGTTTCTTTCAATTTCAACCCATCTTCCACTTTCCAGGAGGAGCCACAAGTTGTATGACCCTAGCTATGTCACTTAACCTCTGTCTGCTTCAGTTTCCTCATCTGAAAAAGAGATAATAATACTATCTACTCCCCAGAATTGTTGTGAGGATCAAATGAGATAATATTGTAAAGTTTTTAAGACACAGAATAAGTACTATATAAATATTATTCTTCTTGTTATCACATGTAAAACAGGAATTATTCTTATAGTACTTAACTTGTGTTTTTCCTTCCTTCTCCATGCTCCTACCTTTCATGTATTGCATTCCTCTTTTAGAGTAAGCTCTTTAAGGAGTGGAGAGACTCTCTTGTTTACTTGTATTTGAATCTTTAGCATTTAATACAGTGCTTAGCATAGAATAATTTCTTAATAAATTATGTATCTCAGTGCTGTCTATTTATATCTTAATAAATTATCTATCTCTATTATCTAGGTGCCTTTATCTATCTTCCTATCCCCCCCTTTTTTTGTATATATATATATATGTATATATATATATACATATATATATATATATATACCTTTATCTGTATGCCTACCAACTACTATCTACCTACCTAGCATCCATCCATATCTATCTATCTATCTATCTATCTATCTATCTATCTATCTATCTATCTATCTATCTGTTGTCCATCCCTCCATCCCTCCAACCGTCTGACTACCTATCTGTCTGTCTATCCATCTATCTCTCTCTATTTATTTTTCTATCTATCTGTCTTTCTGTCTGTCTGCCTGTCTATCTGTCGACCATCTATGTTTGGGAAAGAAGGTATTTTATCATCTAGAATGAATAATAAAGATTTGGAAACATAACTCAGGCACCTGTAATAGTAACTTTCAGGTTATTTTGTTCTGGGTCAAAATTCACCAAGCAACTTTATTTTGCTCCAGATAGGTACTTATGGGAGGAGAATGGACTTGCCATCCAAAATGAAGATCTGAACTAATTGCAGCTCCATTTTTCCTGAAAAACTACTAAATTGGCGTTCCACTTCATGAATGAGCCGCTAGTGAGTTTGGTTAGTGGGAATTAGTTCAGTGAAGTTTTATCAACTCTGGATGGGCTGATAAAATTGAAGTAGGGAGCCTGCTGGGCTTTAAACCAAACCCAGGGGTTGAGGCAATTCTACCAGTGTGCTGATATTACAAAAGTCTCATAATAAGCATCCAGCCCCCTTTTTCATCTTTTCTTTAATGTCAATGAAATGTTATATTAGAAGACTGGCTGGTTTCAAGAAAATTCTTTTATAGAACTTTTTTTGACCTCAAAAAATTGTTTTGGCAAATTTAACTTTTAGATGTAATAGCACTTCTATGGATGAAGAAGGTGCCTGCTTTCCAATAACTTGTCTCATTGTCAGGAACTTCATTTCCAGAAATAGGAATCATAGATAGCAGAGGGGTGCATTTTAGGACAGTAGAAAAAGTGATTTTGGTACAAAAACAACATTAACTATTAACAAAAAAATTACATAAAAGTTGATTATCTCTGACAGGTCTACTACTGGACTTGTTTGACTTACAGGCATATGTGTTAAGAAGTAAAAAAAAAGCTTCTCCTCTGACTCCTTTCTTTTCTTATGTCCTAGCCTTTGAATCTAAGCATAAATTGCATCAAATTGTTTAAGAGTTTTTATTAGTAATGAATATGACAGTGCAAAGATCACTGCTTTTGAAATCCAAGGTTCACAAAAGTAAGCTCTATAATTTACTATGTGACCTTGGGCAAGTCACTTAACTCTTGTGTGTCATATTTTCTTCAACTGTAAAGTAAATGGGTCAGATTAGATAACCAGAACTCTCTTCACATTTTACATCTCATTTTTCTGGGCTCCCAGAAATTTTACATCTACAGTCCTTCCAATGCTTAAAGATAGCTATCATCTTTGCTTCTATTGTTTTTCCTCTTGAGACTAATGTCTCAGTTTCTTCAACATTCTTCTTGGTCTATGGTTTCCAGATCCTTCCCTAAGCCCATCATCTTCCTTGGTCTCCCTTACAGTGAGGCAAAGACTTAACACGTCTTCCAGAAGTGATGCAACCTTTTCAGAAAACAGTAGCTCTATTAGTTTCTTTGTTCTAATCACTCTCTTTTCATTATTAGTAGCCAAAAATATGTTGTTGGCTCATGTTGAATTTACAATTCACTTTCCAAATATCTTTTTTCACATGAACTTGGAGAGGAATTATGGTTAATAAAACAAAAAGTCCACTAGATGTGGAATTAGGAGCCAGATCCAAATCTCAGCTCTGTCTCTTACTTTATAACCATAAACAAGTCACTTTACCAATCTGAGCTGCAACTTAAACATTTATAAAAGGTCGCACTGGATAGAGCACCACACCAGAAGTCAGAAAGAGAGGAGTTCAGATTTGCCCTCCAATCCTTACTTGCTATGCAAAAAATAACAAATATATAAACTACAAAGTACTCTGTGGCCCTGGGCAAGTCACTTAACCTTGTTTGTTCACTTGTAAACTGTATTTGCAAATACATTTTAAAAATACACTTTAATGCATTTGTAAATACATTTACATTCATAAATACAAATTTATAAATATGTAAAAATTTGTAAAATGTTTGCCAATTTGTAAGTCTAGTTTCCTCATTTGTAAAATAAGCTGGAGAAGGAAATGGCAAACCATTCCAGTATCTTTGTGAAGAAAACCCTAAATTGGGTCATGAAAAGCCAGATATGATTGAACGACTCAACAACAACAAAAATGGGGCTAACAATATTTGTTATATTGTTATGAAGAAAGTATTTTCTTTAACCTTAAAGCATCACAGGCTTGTTATTATGCAAGAAGCAGAGCTGCATAATGACTAACAGTCATACTTTGGGTCAAAAAATCTCGGTTCAAACTCTGCTTCTAATATTTGTTAAGTATATTGCCATGTGGCAAATCATTTAACTATTCTGTGCCTTCCCCCAATCCCATAGAGTGCTAGGTGTAGAGTCAGGAAGACCTTAGTTCAAATCTTACCTCAGCCACTTATTAGTTGCATGACCCTAGGTATGTCACAACCTCTTTTTGCCTCAGTTTTCTCATCTAAAAAATGGAGACAATAATACCACCTACCTCCCAGAACTGTTGTGAGGATCAAATGAGATCATATTATAAGGTACTTAGGACAATGCTTAACACATATTAAATATTATATACATATTATTATTACTAACACATTTAAAGCAGGAATATTTCGATCATACTTACCTTGCAGGGTCATTATGAGGTTTCGATGAGAACTCTCTCATCTGCCACAATAACCTAACTCCTTGAGGACATGCAAGACATAAGAGACATACACAAACGAAAGGAACAACCACCACAACAATAATGATGGTTGACACTTAGGTTAATTTTTTTTAAGGTTTGCAAAGTGTTTATAGGCAATATCTAATCTTTATCTCATAAACTTTTAAACCAGCTAATACAGACATTTTTTTAATCTGGATCTTTTTTTGAAATTTAGAATATTTTTCCATGCTTACATGATTCATGATTCCTCCCTTCCCTCCTCCCTCCCAGAGCTGAGAAGCAGTTCCATTGATTATACATGTATCCTTGTTCAAAACCTATTTCCATGTTATTCATATTTGTAATAGAGTGATCTTTTAATATCAAAACCCCAATCAAATCCCCATCGAACCCTGGAATTGATCCTATATTTTTCTTCTGTGTTTCTACTCCCACAGTTCTTTCTGGATGTGTATAGCATTCTTTCTCATCAGTTCCTCTGGATTGTCCTTTGTCATTGTATTGCTGCTAATAGAGAAGTCCATTACATTTGATTGTGCCACAATGTAATACAGACATCATTAATCAGCCTCATCTTACAAAAAAAGAAATCAACACTCAGAGCATTTAAGTACCTTGTTCATGGTCACATGGCCAGCAATTTTTAGAGATTTGAATTCCAAATTTCCTGATTGTAGATTCAAAGAAGACATAGTTCCTCTCTATACAGGATGCCTGTTTTATTGTGCTTCACTTTATTGCAATTCACAGCTATTGTGATTTTTTACAAATTGAAGGTTTGTGGCAAGCCTTTAGTGAAGAAGTCTACTGGCACCATTTTTCTAACAGCATGTACTCACATCAAACTTCTGGGTCACATTTTTGTAATTTTCACAATATTTCAAACTTTCATTATTATTTTATCTGTAATAGTGATCTGTGACCAGTGATCTTTGATATTACTATTGTAATTGTTTTGGAACACCAAGAACTGTGCCCATATAAGACAAAGACTGTGTTTTGGGCTCTATTCCTCTTCTCAGGCATCCCCATTCCTAAAGACTTGAAATTAGGCCAATTAATAACCCTTTGATGGCCTCTAAGTGTTCAAGTGAAAGGAAGAGTCAATCAAACAGCAAACTTCATTGTTGTCTTATTTAAAGAAATTGCTACAGTCACCCCAGCCTAGATCAACCATCACCCTGATGGGGTCAACAGCCTTCAACACTGAGGCAAGACATGCCTACAGCAGAAAGATTATGGCTCTTTGAATGCTCAGATGGTGGTTAGCATTTTTTAATTAAGGCATGTAAATTTTTTACACATAATGCTATTACACACTTGAAAGACAGCATAGTGTAAATATAGCTTTTATATGCACGTGGGAACCAAAAATTTCATTGTAATATTCACTTTATCTCAGTGATCTCGAACCAAACTTGTATAATCTCTGAAGTATCCTTGTACCAGTTATATTGTGCTAAGCTTCATAGGGGAGTTATTTGTAGCCCAAAAGATTCCTCAAGGGAGTGATTCCCTTTTTGTTATCAGATTAGAGAAGGTTTTATAGGTGACCTACTATACTACCTGGGCCTAGGAGAAATATTTCAATAGTCAGAGACAGGAAGAGTCCCTGTTTCCAGCAATAACAAAATCTATTCTATTTAAAAGAGGATGGTAGGTGTTCAAGAAATGCTTGTTGATCAATCTGGCTTGGATAACTGCATTTCTCACCATTATTAAAAAACCTTTTAGTAACCTCAACAAAAGTTTGTAAGACAAGACAGCCTTTCCCCAACACGATTTAATTCAATGTCAGTATTAACCATAAGCGCTAGAGGCTAAAAATCATCTTAATCATTTCTGAATGTCAACTAGAGCTACAAATTGAAGACCAAGGATGAATATACTTAGAATAATTTGGAGGTAACACAATTTTTCCAAGAATAAATGCATTTCAAGTACCGTTTCAAGATTTCAAAAATAAAGAAAATAAGCTTTTTTTAGCCATACATTCACCTCCTTTGATTAAAACAAACTACACAAATAAAAATTTTGAAACAGATAATTCTGATCTGCAGGCAATAGATAACAATAATAAGATTCTCTAATGTTTCCATATTTGAAGTCATTTTGGAAGTGACTGCTGTACAAAAGCTTTGCTAATCTTCATGACTTCAACTGCATGTTATATATCATTTTGGCTCACTTTACACCACTTTGTTAACCTTTCCTTCCAAGTCTTATTTCTAAATGAAGTCTGCAGATTTCCCAGATCGTCATTTCAATAATCCTTTCCAATTTTGCATGTTCACAAATGTTTCCTAACTTGAAAATCTTCAGGAACTAGGACTGAGAAGCCTCATTGAAAAAAAGCTTTGGTTTTCTTATCATTCCAATTGTTAATCAAATTTATTCAGTGGAAGTTGTCATGTTTAGTTTGCAATATTTGAGATGTTAATTTTGTGGTTCATTATGCAATTATGATAAGTTTATTAAGTATAACAGCCTAGATATTTCTTACCTCTCATTCTCCACATGGCATTCTTTTGGTAGACATTTAGATCCCCATTGCATACCTATATTTATATGTGTACATATGTATGTTCTACTATGTGAGAATAAAATATGTGGTATTGCAAGAGGGGCTGATGATCAAAGATAGTTTAAAGGATCTGAGGCATTTCTAAGGACATATATACTTTGAAGGATTGCAACAAGAACATACTAACCTCTTTGGGGAAAAGGATTGTGAACAGCAATCAGACATGACCATCTAATGTTGAAGATCAAAGGGCATTGACTGAAATCTTCAGTTGCCATAGTTACGATGCTCTGTGAATTTACTATAGTTCTCTTATTACAAGCATCAGCTTTAGAGTTAAGACTTGCTTTATTGACTAGAGGGGTTATCTGTTCACTAAAGTCTGTCGGAGTTTGCTGGAATGGTTTTAAGTTCATCTTGTTTTGCAAAATTGAATGAGATTGAGTGAAATTAAAATACAATTCTTCTAGGCATATGGTCATAATTTGCACTAACTCTTACAGCCTTTATGATGTGCAAAATATCCTACAAGTGGTGCTTCAGGGACAGACCATTTTTATAAAATTACATCTTTAAAGGCAGCTTCTTGATTGAGGAAGAAAGCCTGAAACACATTTTCAGTAACTCAGTTGATAGGATCAGACCCAACATGCCTACAATAAAAATCCCATCCGTTTCAATCTTGGCATCAAGTAGATTTCTGAAGGCAATTTTTGGTGCCCCAAATTCTTTCTCATTATATTACATTTAGTTCTCAAAAGTTTCTTTTTTATACTTACCTCTGCCTCAAAACTATCAGGAATGTGGAGGGTGGGAACAAATTGTTTTTTTTAATGCACCCAAAGAATTTTCTAATTCCTTGTTTCTCTGTGGATTAGGGTAACAGACATATCATATAGTTAAATTGGGTTTTGTTTATCAGATATGTACAAAATTAAGGAAAAATAAGAGTAAGTAGGTTTCCTCTAAAAACAAAAAGTCTCACCCTTAAGAAGCACCTTAAAAATAAAGTGAATAAAGGATCTACCTTGTGGTCAGGTATATGTAGGTTCAGTTTTAGCCTCTGATACATACTGTGTGACTACAGCCAAATCACTTGATCTTCATTAGTAAACAAAGTATAAATACCAGGAGTTTTGATGAAATCATAGGGCCAGATCTTTTCTACCATTACAATCCTTTCCTCAAAAAAAAGTCTTATAAAGAAAGAGATAAGGAGACTTTCCTGGATTCAAATTCTGGATCTGTGCTATCTTTGACCAATAAATTTACCTTTCTGGTTCTTAGTTTCTTAAACCATAAAGTGAGTAAATGAAGCTAGATCACCTATTAAAGTCCCTTCAAGTTTTAAATCCTATGATATTTTCATCCTAAGACCTCTTTCAAAGAATTATAAAAGAAACATTTAAATCTCCCTTTCAACTAGAAAATGCCTGAGAAAAATTATGCGATATGAATGTAATGATATTTTGTAGTAAGAAATGATAAATATGAAGAAATAAGAACAAAGCAGAAAAAACTATGTAAACTGCTGCCATGAACAACATTCGCAATAACGATAGTAATATAAATGAAAAGATCCAGGAAGATGGATTCTGAATAACTGAAAAAAAAACCAAACCACTCATAATCCCAGAGAACACATAATGAAACTACCTCTTTCTCAGGGTCAAGAGGCAGAATAATACTATGAAGGCAAATGTTGTATATCTTATCAGATATTTCACAGCATCTTATCAGTCTTATCCATCACAGCATTTGGATATTTTTGCTGTTAATGTTGTTGTGTTGTTACAAGGGACCATTATAGGATTATAGATGATAGAAGAGTCTTTAGAGACCATCTAAACCAACCTCACAATCTTATAGATGAGGAAATTGAGGACCAGAGAGATTTTAATGAAATGTCCATAATCACAAAGGTAATGAATGGTAGAGATATGATTTGAACTCAGATTTCCTGATTCCAAAGATAATAATGCTCTTATTTTAGTTTTTCACTCATATCACCATTAAAATTTTCAGTAAAGTTTTTTTTTGTTGTTGTTGTTTGTTCTCGAATCTTGTGGAAGAAATTAATTTACAGTCATCTTGATGCTGGAATGTGTAAACAAGAGCATTTATTTAGCTTTCATTTTATGTCCTCTCCTTTGCCCAGAATGATGCTTTTGAGCTGTGATGAAGGGACCATTGTCTAAACTTTATTGCCTAGAAGTGAAACTGCCTTTATGCAATTCCATTCCCACTCACTCTCCTTTGTGATTATACGTGAATCAGTTTAAAAGGCCACATGTAGCCTATAAGAATTTATGACTACAAAATAGAAGAGATTCATTGGACCATTCAGGGGATGGGTAACCCTCTATTAACCGTTTGCTTTAACTCTGAGCTAAGCAGCCATAACTGTTATTTACAGTCCACAGATACACAAAGTATCCTAGAATATACAAAGATTGTTTCTCAGACATAGAGGGAAGATAGATTTCCTTTTTTAATCATAGAATCTCTCCCCCTATAAATAGTCCCTTTATCTACAAGTAAAAGAGAGGGAATAAGTTAAACCTCATGCCAAATAGCCGATGTCTTGAGGAGCTAAGTCTTTCCCCATTTAATATCCACTTCTGGCATGTCAGTCTTGGTTTAAAATAAACTACAATGTAGAGTGACCAAAGATCTCACACATAAACACACACACACACACACACATACACACACACACACTCAAAAACTGCCAAAGATTCTGTGCAAATGTTTTTAAAAAAAAATCAGTTCCCTTAGACTACAAGGATTCACACAATTTCTGGCTTACTCTTATGTCAATAATGCTTTTCCCTTGTTTAGGTGATGTATGTTGTGGCCTTCAGGCAGTGCATTTTAGGATTTCAAGAGAAACTCCCTGATGTCCTTTCCCAAACTTCCTTTTCCTTCCTTCCCTAACCCCCACACTTTCTGGCCCATTTATCTCTCTATCAAACAAAGCAAGAACCCAAGCTGGCTTCTGAGTACTTGGCAAGGGAGTTGGAATTAAAGATATATCATAAGGAAAAAAAGAAAGTTATTGTTGAGATAAACAAATGTCAGGGCAGCTCCAGGTTCTGCTGTGAATAATATACTTTTCAGCTGCTTTTGCTCTGAGGCAGTTTTGTTTTAATTTGGCAAGATTTTAAAATGTGGGTGGCTTTATTTTTTCTGTTGGCTCATGAACCTGATTCCTATTTGTGGTAGAACAATAATTGTCGGTCAACATGTAGGAACTCAGTGATAATTCAATATAAGTTGAAATGAATAAAGCAGACTTCTTGCAAATTTGGTTGGCATTCCCAAGTGCTGCCTCAGTCTGCAAAGAATTCAGCAAACTATGCCCTGTCATGTACAACAAGTACGTTAGAAGTGTTAAATGGAGAAGAGACCTCTGGTTTGGCTCTGGGAAGATGACTGGACAATTTTGAATTCTGAATTGACTGTCATTTCTTGATTTTTTTTCTTCAAATGTGAAAATCTTTCAAAAATTTAGATATTACTCCAAATTCTTAGGAACCTGAGTCTGTTTACTAAGTGGCAAGTAGAATATAAACTCTTTGAGGGCAGGAATGTTTAGTTTTTGTCCCCATATCTCTACCCCCTAAAATAGTTTTATAACATTTTGTTTAAGCATACCTGTGATTGTATTAACATAGGGAATACCCTGTAAGAAAACTTTCTTAGCCAATACAGATTAATACCTTCACTTCAATTTATAGTCCCAGAGAGATATTTATCACAGATGAGTTGCTTTGTAAATGACTGTTTAGTGAATGAATGGATGGATGGATGGATTGATGGATGGATAGATAGATAGGTGGGATGGATGGATAGATGAACTTGAGTACAGAAAACCTGGATTCAAGTTTGAATTCCCTCACATTAGCCTGTGTGACCTTGGACAAGTCTGAGTCTAATTTCTTCATCTATAAAATCCTCACAATATTTAGCTCAAATTTACAGAGTTATAATGAGGAACAAAATGACCGTAGTCAGGTTAATGAGAGGTGGGCTGGAACTTGGAAAAAAAAGGCTCCTGATGTCCATCCAGGGGCCTTTTTTCCATTCTATTCTATTTCAAGGTCTTATCAGGTGAACTCTTAAACCTCTACATCAAGGACTGTCTCATCATTAAGATATAATTATAAATTAATATATAGTTCCCAGAGAATTTTAATCTAAACATCCTGTTTATACATAGTTGTTAGTATGTTGTTTTCCTCATTAGATTATCACTTCCTTGAGAGTAAGAACTTTCTTTTGCCCTTCTTTAAAGGTTTCCCCATCAATTAGCACAATACTTGGCACATAATAGTATATTGACTGATTGACTAATAAAATGACTATAAAATATAAATGAACTTTAAATTCTTTTTCTTAAGGAAAAGGTTCTTTTTTTCTTAATAAAATTTTAGGCAAAATAATTCACCACATCACTAATTTTACGTTCCTTTTTAAGTGCTTCTCTTAGATTCATAAATCAGATATTCAAACAAAATAGTTTCTTCCCTAAAATGAGCAAGTAAGAATAAATTATTTCCAAGGTCCCTTCAATCTCTGGCATTCTAGGATGCTAAAATCTTAGAATCAAAATGAAAGTGAGATGAAACTTTTCCCAATACTAATCTGTTTGAAACATAAATGAGGAAATAGAAAAACAACCACATGGGATTTTTCCTCCCATTAGGTTATATAATAGGTGTCAAAGTAAATTCTGATTCACTAAATCCATCTGGAATTAAAATTTATCTCAAGAGATCAGGAGGCTTGAAACAAGATTACAGTCAGTTCTTGGTCTTTTAATTGAGAAATCTGTTCCTTTAGTTTTTCAAAGTTAAAATTATATAGACAAAATTATTGCAATTAGAAAGAACAATATGCAGAACTGAGCAGTAATGAGTGGCTTTGAAGAAGGAATAAGTTGTTTTCTTGAAGTTAAATTGTGCTGGCATCCTGTTTAATTGTCTCGTGTATATTTATAGCTATAGCTATGGATACACACACAGCACCCCCTCTCCCCTAAAGAGTCAAATTCTTTTTATTGGTTATTTATAAGTTCAATAAGAGGAGAGTCATGATTACCCAACCTGGAGAAAAGGTGTCATAGAAGGTGTGATGAGAACTCATAAAGGTATGGATTATGAATTGTCGATACCTATGATTAATGATGAGAGTGCATTGGCAAGATAATATATCTTCAAAGAGTAAAAGTGTTGGAAATAGAAAAATCGAGTATCTAGCCCATTCAATAAGGCACAAAAGAAATCAAGCAGGGCCAGAATTTAAAGTCTTTGATGGAGAGGTTTAAGAGTTCAACTGGTAAGACCATGGAATAGAATAGAATGGAAAAAAGGCCCCTGGATGGACATCAGGAGCCTTTTTTTTTTCAAGTTCCAGCCCACCTCTCGATAACATGACTATGGTCAGGTCAGTTAACCTCTCTGAAACCTTCTAATCTAACATCCTGATTTTATGTAGTAGACGGGGAAATGGAAACCCAGAATAGCCAAATGACCTGCCCAAAGGCGTATCAGTAATAAATGCAAGTTTTTCTAACTCCAAAATGATTGCTCTGGTTTCTATTTTAAACAGATTCTTTCTCCTTGTGGCAATCTTTTAAAAAACACCAGGCTAAGACCACTATCTAATAGATAATGGTTATAACTAACAGCCTTCCCATTATGATCAGAGGCGAAGCGAGAATGTTTATTGTCACCTCTATTGTTCAATATTATTCAATAGAAATTATATCTATAGCTATTTTAGACAAGAAAAAGAAATTAAAGGAATAGAAATAAGCAACAAGGAAATGAAATTATTCCTCTGTGCAAGTGATATGATAGTATACATAAGAAACATTAGGGAATTAATTAAAACAATTAACTTTAGCAAAGTAGCAAAGTCCACATAAATCATTAGCATTTTTACATATTACCAACAAAACACAATAGAGAGAGAAAGAAAATTTCTATTTAAAATCACTGAGGACAATATAAAATATTTGGGAGTCTGCCTGGGAAGACAAACCAGGGAACTACATGACCATAATTACAAAACACTTTTCACATAAAGATGGATCTAAACAATTGGAGAAACATGAATTCATCATAGAGCCAATGTAATTAAATTATCAATTCTATATGAATTAATCTACTTTTTTAATGACATACCAATCAAACTACCAAATTATTATTTAATAGGTCTAGAAAAAATAATAAATTTCATCTGGAAAAACAAAAGGTCAAGAACATCAAGGAAACTAGTGAAAAAAATGTGAAGGAAGGTGGCTTAACAGTATCAGTTTCCAAGCCATAACACAAAGTAGTAATCATCCAAGCAACCTGGTACTGGATAAGAAATGGAGTGATGGATCGAATGGATAGGGTACACAATATATAGCAGAAAATGACCAGAGTAATCTAGTGTTTGGTAAACCCCAAAATCCAAGTTTTGATGGCAAGAACTCTATATTTGACAAAAATTGCTAGTAAAACTAGGAAGCAGAACCTAGGCATGGAGGAACTTCTCATACAGTATACCAAGATAATATATCAAAATGGATTCATGATTTAAACGTAAAGGGGCATATCATAAACAAATTAAGGGAACATAGAAAATTTTATCTGTCAGATCTATGGATTACAAAAAAGTTTGTGACCAAAGAGGAGATGAGGTTAACAGGAGTTAAAATGAATAATTTTGACTGTATGAAATTAAAATGGTTTTATACAAACAAATCTAATGCAGGCAAAGGGAAGGAAAGCAGGAAACTAGGAGTGGGAGGTGGATTACAGGAAGTTTCTCTGATAAAGGTCTCATTTCTCAAATAAAATGGGAATTGAATCTAATTTATAAAAATAAGAGCCATTTTCCCAATTGATAAATGTTTAAAGGATATGAAGGACCACTTTTCAGAAGAAGAAATCTAAGCTATCTAGTCATACCAGAAAATATGTTCTAAAAATACTCTAAATCACTATTGATTAAAGAAATGCAAATTAAAATAATTCTGAGGTACCAAGTCATGCCTATTAGGTTGGCTAACATAAAAGAAAAGAAAAATGACAATTGGAGCAGCAATGCACTGTTTGTGTTGAGAATTGGTTCAACCATTCTGAAAAGGAATTTGGAACTATGTGCATAGGACTATAAAACTGGGCATTTCCTTTAACCTAGCAAAACCACTATTAGTATCTCAAAGAGATCAAAGTAAAAGTAAAAGGATATATATGTACAAAATATTTATAGCAGCAATTTTTGTGGTAGCAAAGAATTGGAAATTGAGAGAATGCCCAATCTTTTGGACAGCAGCTAAAAAGTTCTGGTATAAGATTGCATTGGAATACTATTGTGCTATTAGAAATGATGAGACAGTTTCTTGAAAAAAACCAGGGAAGATGTATAAACTGATATAAAGTAAACAGAACCAGATCATTGTAAATAGTAATAGCAATATTGTAACAATAATCAACTTTAAAATACTTAATTAGCTCCTCTGATCAATAATAACATGATGATCTAAGACAATTACAAAGGACTAGTGGTACAAGATGCTCCATAGAGAAAACTGAACTCTGATTTAAAATTAAAGTATAATTTTTTTCACTTTATTTTTTTTGTTTTTTTAACATAGCTAATATAGAAATATATTTTTATATGTTTTCACATGTATAATTGATATTATTTTGCTTGCCTTCTCAGTGGGTAGAGCAAGAAGTTGAATGGAAAAAGGGAATTTAGAACTCCAAAATTGAAAAAAAAAAAAAAAGCAGAGGCACTTCTAGCAATTCAGCCAGCTCCCACAGGCCATCCTAAGGGAGGAGGGTGGACTAGAGGTCACTGTCTAAAGTCCTTTCCTTCCAGCTCTGACTTTCTCTGATTCTTTGATTCTATGAAGATCATAGTTTGAGGTCTGTCTGAAAGCTTCAAAGGAGATCAGTACAGCTAGAGGTCAGTACCTCCCCTTCTGTTTGACTCTAGCTGACTTTAATTCAACAGAGAAGCAGCTGGCAAGGAAGCCCTCCCAGGTATTTGTCCCTCTGGTTGATTGCTTTAAGCTGAGGAGAGTGAGGGTAACTTGTACATTCTCTCATGTCAGGCTACTAAATTATAGTCTAAGACCCATAGAGTTGTGCATCTCTCTAAGTACTTGTGGTTGATTTTGTACTCTGTTTTTTATGCTTATATAGAAGCTTACCCAGTGTCCTAGAAGTCTTAGTGCCATTTTAAGCTTTAATAGTTTAATAGCTTATTAGTATCAAATAAGACATTAAACTACAAAGCCTTAAATCTTTAAAAACAGCATTAAGACTTAAAAGATATGCTGTATTTGTCCTTTCTCACATATTGCAATTATACATCCCTCAAGTGCCAGGACAGTCTCTGCTTCCTTTGAAAGGCTTTCTATGGTGCTCTTGAACACAGTGGGAACTCAGATGTATTGTGGCTTGATTGGAATTTCCTGCTGATTAAGTCTAAGTCACAAAGGGGTTAGAGGCAATTTGGGAATCTGATTGCTTCAGATTACCCAAGAAAATTTCAATACCAGACTTTACTTAGCTGTTATTTGCAATTCTCTTATTTCTCCTTTCAAAATCCTTTCATTTTCCTATTAACTTTATATCTATGCTCTTTAAGGATGAATGGAAGCCCATTCAGATTCATCAAAGGGATATGCTATCTCCTGCCTCCCTGTGTTTGCTCATACTATTCCCTATACCTGGAATACTCTCCCTCCTTAACTCTGCCTCTTGGAGGCTTGGCTTTAATGGTGCTTGGTACAGAGTCCTTTCTTGATATCCCCAGTTATTAGTGCTCCTCTTAGATTCCTGTCAAATTAACTTTGTACTCTTGTAACTTGAGCCCTAAAGCCAATTGGTTTGAGATTTTCTCTTCATGGATGGAGATCAATGTCTCATGTTTCAGGTGTTCTGGCTTCCCACTGGGAGACAGACAGACAGACAGACAGACAGGCAGACAGACAGAGGAGGTAGAAGAGATGCCAATTCTACTTGAGGTTGCTGAAGGAAAAGACTTGTAAGACTCTTGTAAGAAGCTGACCTAAAAGAAGATGGCAATCTTCATCATGTCTCTATCTCCAGCTTGCTAATTTAAAGACTTTGGACGAATTCCCCTTGGGTGAGAGCTAGGACTCTCTCTCTCTCTCTCTCTCTCTCTCTCTCTCTCTCTCTCTCTCGGATGGGGTATGTTATTTCACTCTCAGCTGGAAAGGTCTTTCACTCTATATTGTGCATATATTCTCATACCTACACTTTCTTTGATTTTCTTTTTTGCTAACAACTTGAATAAATGGGTTTCTTAGCTACCTCTTATATGTGTTTATCGTGAAAATCATATATAGTGGGAAAGGAGTCATCTTGGATATAAAACTTGGAGTTGAGCTTTGTCAACACCCCCATTTTAAGAAACAGTGCTCAAAAGTTGCCTTGAATTTGGCAATCTTATCACCCAGATGAATAATATGTAAGAGAACAGATAGATATAATTCTGGCCCAGTACTTCTCTCTGAGGACAGCAGAGCAGACAAGATTCTGACCCCAAATCTCACTTTCCTTCCTGGTAGGAAATTAAAAGTATCCCAGGGAGAAGGGATATAGAATAAAAAATTCTGCCTCTTATTGAGCCACAGAACAAACCCATGCTACCTTGCAGGAAAAGTCTTCACCATATTTATTGTCTCTGTATTTTGTATATGTAAATATCTACAAACATACTGTTTCTGTCTCCTTCCCTTTCTACCACTCTCTCCACCCTATTGAATGTAAGCTCCTTGAGGACATGACTGTTTCATATTTTTTTTATGTATTCCCAGTTACTGGCACACTGCCTCCCATATAGCAGACACTAAATAAAAGCTCATGATTTGCAAATTGAATCTCTTTTGTTCTATCTTTTGACTTTATTTATTTTCTTTAGAATTTATTTCATATCATTAAAAATATGTTCTGCCACTCTTTTGAATTTTGAAAAAGGAACAAGATTTCCTATCCTTTGATTGTTCTTCATGTTTTTATTTCTTTCTGTTGTAACAGGAATTTTTCATATTGCTTTTTCAAATTCTGTACTTTTGAAAAATTGTTTCACTGTCACCATTACCAAATCTTTTCCTGTACATGAACACAAACAATCCCAGAAGACCACTTCCCTTTCTTGTCATATTTCAGGATATTAGCATGTGTACCCAAATAAGGATTCTTTCATGCTGCATTCTAAGAGACTAATTTTAAATAGCTGTCTTTATAGATGACTTTGTGTTCTTTTTTTTAAAAAAAACCTTCCATCTTAGAATCAATATTGTGTATTGGTTCTAAGGCAGATGAGAGGTAAGGGCTAGGTAATGGGGGATAAGTGACTTGCCCAAGGTCACAAAGCTAAGAAGTGTCTGAGGCCAGTTTCGAACTGTTAGAATGATATGAGGGAGAGTGTCAAAGATGTGTTTGGGTGATAAGACAGATGTCTGTGTTTATATCTAGTTGAGTTCACCCTCCCCCTCAACCAGAGGTTTCAAGAGATTTATCCCTGTGATGATATTGAGAATAGGGATGGACAGGAACAAGTATTCCGATGAAGGACGTCTATGGGGTATGATATAGACCAGTTTCCAGGACTTAGCAAAATGCCTGGACCCCAAGAAGCCTTTTCTGAACACAGTCCTGTTGGGGAAAGACTGTAATGACAGTTAGCTTTGGGTTTGACATAACCAAAGCTTAATTAGAACAGTCTCCCCTAATTCCCTCTTTCACCTTCTTCTCTAATATTCTCCAAAGAAATATCTTATCTGTGTATCTCCAAAAGGGGTGGTTTATTAACAGATTCAATGAAGGATTAATGGGATCAGGAAGCCCTAACACATACACAAGCAGATTGGAGTCTCTTGGGCTTAGCCAAGCCAAAGGCTGTAGCTTCAAACATTCTTCCTTCCTCTACCAGTGTTTCCCAAAGTGGATGCCACAGCCCCCTGGTGGGTGCTGCAGTGATCCAAGGGAGTGGTGATGGCCACAGGTGCATTTATCTTTCCTATTAATTGCTATTAAAATTTAAAAAAAATTAATTTCCAGGGGTCTAAGTAATATTTTTTTCTGGAAAGGGGATGTGGTAGGCCAAAAAAGTTTGGGAACCACTGCATCTGTTAGCTAACCTAAATCTACAGACAGGTTACAAGTGTCTCTCTTTGGAAGATACAGGCAGGGTAAAGGTATTCAGGCTGTCTCAGTAAGCCTTCCTGGTCAAAAAACCCTCAAACTGCTGTGGATGTCTAATCAGCCTCTTTGTTGGTTGTTTTGGAGAAACCAGGAACACTTTCAGATCTTCAGGCACTAAGGGAAAAACTGGAAAAGCCTCAGGTATCCAAATATTGAATCCTGAGGTGAGATTAGAGTCTTCTGTCTCCCACCAAGTCCAGAGACCAAGACCCTCCTCCTGTTCTATTTCCCACAAGCCTCTCTTGCTCCTTCCAAATGTTACTCCTGCCCTTCCAGCCTTGTAACATTCCAAAAATCTCCTCTCTCTGTGCCAAGCTTTCCTTTAGAACCCAGGACCACCCAACTCTGAGCTTGGCTCTCAATCCAATGAGTCACCCAACTGTCCCCGACTTTGTGTTCTTAACTCACTTTTTATTGAATTGCAATTGAAGTCCTTCTCATAATACTATCCTTTCTTTTGGGGGGGATGATGGGAAAAAATGAGATGGCATACTTTCAGGTAATCTTTCCTTTGAATGCTTCTTTTGCGTTATAAACCTCATCTTTATTTTCCCTCTGAAATTAATTTTCAGGCTCTTGCGTGGTCCCACTCAGATCTCAAATCACATTATAGTCATTAATAGAGAATTCTACTTCTATAAGGTTCTTTCCCTCTAGTGACAAGTATGACAAGAATAAAAATCAGTCTTTCTGAACAAAACGTATTTTTTCTTTGTATATTTGTCTTTGACTATGTTAAAAAGCCATTCTATTTTTTTAGAGTCCCATCTCAGTGTCTCAGTATGTTCTGCATACTTATGTTATTCATATCATTTCTTCCAACTTTCAGTTAGACTTTCCCCATTTGAATGCTGTGAAGTTAATTAATCCTTTAAGACCAGTCAAATTCCTTCTTCTCCTTGTTCTTTTGACTTTGTTGTTTCTTCTCCTTCTGTTTGTTTCAGATTCTGTGCAATTCCCTTATATGTTTATTTTATTTTTTGCATCTCTCCTTGAGAGCTCCCTATACTGATTGTTCTGCAAAATTATAGGTCTATAATTCTTTCACCAAGGAACATATGGTCTTGGATTTTGCATCCTCTCTACTAATTTCTTCTGATACTACTAGTCAAGTCAATAAGTCAATAAACATTGATTAAACACCTAATATGTGCCAAATAGCACTGTGCTAAATGCTGTGAGAAGGAAAGAAAGAAAGAAAGAAAGAAAGAAAGAAAGAAAGAAAGAAAGAAAGAAAGAAAGAAAGAAAGAAAGAAAGAAAG